>NC_056616.1:6292775-6331696 GCF_018340385.1 Cyprinus carpio
GTCATCTGTTTCTGCGGGTTTAGCCAAGGGGTGGGGGAAAAAAATAAAAAAAAACAAAGGTTTAAGTGAAGCCAAATCTACCAATACAAAGAGGATCATGGGTAAAAACAATGAAAACACATCATTGCAAGCATTATATTTTATTTTTTTCCCTTATTTCTCAAGGGCAGCAGACCGGGGACTGAAATGTCAGGGTTGTTTTTCTATTTGGGTTTATTTATGGTGGCTGACTCATAGCACATCTCCTACCATCTCAGCTTCTCATGGGCTGTCACAGATCGGAATCACCATTCTCTGGACGTCGCTTCTGCCGCTCATCCAGCGACACGTCCTATACCCCACAATTCTGATTTATGAACACACTTTGTTCCAGCAGCCTTATTCTCTCCCGCTGGGGACACTCTGGGCCGTGTTGTATTTTCACCCACCAGCACGCAAAGCCTGTTATCAGAGTGGCTCTGGTGCCTCGATAAAACAAGCCTGTCACAAGCAAGGGTTTATGAAACCAATAGAACTGATATGGAGTTTGCAGGGCCTCAGGTGAGCGTACGGGATCTTAACTATTATTGAGTTTGACAGGCTAATGAAACAGAATTCGGCTGAAGCCTGGGAAATGCATCCTAACGTACTAGGATAGAGTAGGATGCTGGCGGGGAAACGTACATTTGTACTAATCTTGCTTATAAAGCTATGAGTCCTGTATGAGACAGGACCTCGCCAAACCAAAAATAAGAAATCAAAGACTTCACCGGAACATATGTCTATGAGATGCTGGTATGCTAGTGTTCCTATCCTTAACGTGATCTATCCAGGTCGATTACATTACTACACTCCCTTAATACGTTTATGGTTATGAACTGTATGTAGTATGAACAGCTTGTTGTCGTCCTAAACACAGTGCTGGCACATGTGCGGTTTTCCTCTAATCCCAATCCAAACTCTGGAGGGGGACCGGACAAAGACCCAACGGCTAAGAGATGTTTTAGATGTCACAACCAACTGAAAACGCCTGATTCAGTTATGCACGCATATAGAGACACACAATTCTTCGACAGGATACTAGCTCTGACAGGCAATTCAGAATGTGCGTTTTCTAAATGCGCTGTATTATTTCGAATCATTCTTTTTAAAGAGTGTGTCTCAAGGGGCTGGAGCTGGAAATGTTGCCTGAAAGTGACCTGTTGATAATTAGAAAATCAACATCTGCACCAGATTGGTCCCTCTGCTTGTCATGGACGCTGTTACGAGAACATCTGAATTCAGTACAAAAAAATCGGTTCAGCATAATCCCTAGCCGTACTTTGTAGTTCTCTGCCCATCCCCCTCGTAAATAAGTAACTATCGTCTCCAGCCTAGATGTAAGATAGGTTTTAGCGCACTCGCTGCGTAATTTTTTTCTTTTTTTCTAACGGTTTCTCTTGGCTAGTTGACCAGTCGCTTACACGTTCAACACCATCAAGCATCTTCTCCGCACTAACCGAACGCATATTGGCGCCCATAAGACTTCATTATCTCTTGACCATTACAATTCTGACTTCGAAATCGAGAACAAAAGTTCCGAAAAGTAGTTTTTCACTGAAAAGTTTCATCCTGCCCCATGATCTGGATGGGTATTGGAGTTGATGGAACCTGGAAAACTCCTGTTTATGGGGGATGAAGGACCCAGTTAGACTTTAGGGTCTGTGGAGGTTGGACCGAGACACGAATGCAGAGCTGTGTTAAACTGAGGCGGTTAGGGATTGGGGTTGAAGTATCAACCCATCGGACGGCCTAAGTTTTTTTGTTGGGGGGCCTGGAGAAGTTGGCCGCTCCACCGAGGGCCGAGCTTCTACCTTTTGTGACTTCTTTTTCCAGATGATTACAAAAATATTCAGGCCTAGCAGTCTGAAAGAAGCGTATTCAGTACAACCATGGGCTACGGATCAAATGTAAATAGCATGGAGAAACCATAATGACGCATGAGATAATAACGTTGATGCGTGGTTTCGTAGGGGTATCGAGGCGCGGGGGGTTAGTGAAAAACGAGATCAATTTGGACGTCACGGAATAGTGAAGGTCATAAACCACCTAACGCACAAATTGTTCACAGAGACCGTGCTCCCTCACAAAAAGCGGACCCCTGGCGGGCATGAAGGCTAGGAAATTCTGTGCTGCAAATGATGCTGGAAGCACATCATCGTGTTAGACTCAGTCACACAGCAAAACAATAGATTGATTGAGGTCTAATTAACTTTTGTTGACTACAGGGGAAAGATTAGAGAAGAGGTACAATGATGCGAACGGTAGGCGTGTAGTATGACCGTGAATCTTTGTGTGATTCACACATGAGGAAACCAAGGCCCACTCCGGATTAATGAGCTGCTTAATGAGCCTTTCGCCTAGGTGTGTGACCTGCGAGGTAATAGTTACAAGAAAGACTGTGAGGACCAAAATCAAATGTCGCTATTTTTATTGTTTGTAGTTTATTTAGAATATATTTAAAATCCACACAAAATAATTTAGACGATTCTCTTGCAAGTGCAGTTAAACAGATTTATTAGACACGTTCAACGCTACCTTTCACAAAGCTGCAAGTTTTCTGAATCATCTTATCCAGGCACAACGATCCTTTCAGAAATTTCATTATTAAGAAATCAGCTTTTCTACAAAAACACAAACGCGCAAACAAAACTAAAAAAAAAAGAAAAAAAAATACTATATAGTATATAATATCTATAGATAGATATAGATATATATATATAATATAGTGTATAGGTTAATAATAGGCTTACTGTGAAAGCGGCTGGAGATATTTTATTCAGTTTTTTTTGATAAATTGAAAGAAAGACGAGATTGTTTGTACCATTTATTCGTATTAATTGTTTTATGTATCATCATCACGTGTGTGTTAAATAAAAAGTTTTCATTGCTATATATACTGGAATCCAAGCTTTGATATGGTATAGTGTATATTGTTACACTTGGAGTAAGCCTGGAGTAATGATGATGCTGCTGGATGCTGAAATTTAGCTTTTGACGCACAGGAATTTAACTACAATTTATAGACTATATGTCAAGATCAGAAAGCAGATATTTTGAAATATTAAAAATATTTCACACTATTACGGCCCCTGCGAAAACTGCGTACTTGACTGGTCTTGTAGTAATATTGAAATATATAAGTATAAAAACATCAGCACGCTAACTAGCATGTTTTCAAGCTGTATAGTGTGTTCACTGTGCTCTCTAAATAAACTAAATGAAAAACCTGAATTATTAACATTATTTTGATGGCCTACGTTGTCTATAGTAGTACAGTAGACAGTCGATGAGGTGAAATGACCAACTTCATAATGTGTGATTATAACATTTAAGTACCAGGGGAATTATAGTTTGGGAACAAGGTCTAACCAGTAAAATGTGTACACGTAATGTGCAAAACTAAATACCCAGTGTGTGTGTTGTGTATATATGATATTCATGGTTGGTATGCTGATACCTATTTAACTTTGTTTTTTTTTGTTTTTTTTTTGTTCACGTCATATATTGGTAAGTTACTCCCTTACATGTACACTACGTTATCCTGTTTCATTTTAATTAGGCCTTTAAATAGCCTTATATTGGCCTTCATGTTGATTTTAAATAAAGTGGTTCAACAGCGTACAGCCCAGACTCCCCGCAATTATATAATAAGATCAACATATTGTATATGTTACATTATTTGTCTGCCAGAAATACTGGAATACCAGACAAAATGTATTGGCTTAATTTACACATTTGTAACTATTAATCTGCAACTTGAATTCAAAACAAAGGGGTTTTGATTCTGTGTCTCTGTATGCAATCGAGATATTCAGCTTTTCACATCAGAGCTGTGAGTGTAAATTTTCAACTTGAATATTAATATGAAAATTATAGCACATTCAAAACAACCAAGCTCTAGAGTTTTGCTGCTGTAATACCTCCAAAGGTACCTACCTCTTCTGTCTAATGTAAGGTTTAGGATTTGAGCAGCGATTGTTTGTAAAGGCTTTGTGCAAAAAGCATCTTAATCAACAGATTCTAAAATCTGCTTAATTCAGCAATTTTTTGCAGGTTAGCAGAATGGCAAAAGTGTGGACCAGCTAGGACCAGAACGGAAAATGTAATAATTCTCAAAAGGAAATGGTCATGGTGCTGTTATAAATGGTGTGGTTATAACAGGATAATGATCCAGCCAAGTGACCACCAGTTAATTGTGACAGTTAAATGTGATCCCTGTCACATTACCAGCAGATGTGGCATTGACAAAACTCCTCAAGATCAGAGGGGTCCTAACTCCCGTAGTTCCTTAATGCTGTTCACTACAGTTTCCTAGAGTGTGAATCACAGCAGAGATTTGACTGGTGGGTCTTTGCATGACCAGTCGCAGAAGTGGTGTCAGAGGACAGGCTAGTCCAGACCATAACAGCTCAGAAATTGACTTTCTGCCCGCACAGAGCACCATAGAGATGACACTAATGTTCCTTCTACTGTTGTGACCACAGCTAAAATATGAGTCCAATACAAAAGCAATTCCAGACTGCCTAGAGTGAACTACTCAGCTTCAGAACAACCAAAATGTATTCTGTTTAAGTAAAGGGTACCCTTAATAACACATCTTGTGTTACTGTACAAGTCTACAATCTAGCAGAACAAACCTCAGATTATGGCTGACTTTAAAAAACTTGCACTACTTGCTGTCTACTTTGCTGTCTATAAGCACTTTCATAGCTAAAATGGTACATCCTAAGAGACTGATTTAAAACACAGCAACTCTGTGCATCATCAAGTACACATATGGATAGAAATATTTACTCAAGTAGAAGTAAAAAGTAATAATGTTAATAATTACTTGAGTAAGAGTTTAAAAAGTATCCAATGAAAAGACTACTCAAGTAGTAAGTTACCAGTTACTTTGGATCTGATTC
This sequence comes from Cyprinus carpio, assembly GCF_018340385.1. Classification (NCBI taxonomy): domain Eukaryota; kingdom Metazoa; phylum Chordata; class Actinopteri; order Cypriniformes; family Cyprinidae; genus Cyprinus; species Cyprinus carpio. Next base: position 6,297,704 of record NC_056616.1, read on the forward strand.
AGAATGAGCAATATAATGATGTTGGTGAAGTTCACAAGTACAATAGGAATGTTTTCTCCCCATTATGACCACACGTGAGAGGTGGTATGTCAAAATCTTTATGTACTTCTTCAAAATGCCATTAAATTAAATTTCAGAAGATAAACTGGCAGTATAATATCAGTAACCAAAATGCATGTAAAGGGAACTGCTTTGTCACATACATAAAGTTCTTTCAAAAAGAAAATTAAATGGGGAAGGTATCGGGAATAAGACAGAATTTACAGCGTGCTTGACAATGATGAGCCTGTTTTCACTGTGACATCAAATCTACTCTCTCTAGCTGGCGTACTTTACAAAAAATCATTTCACAGCTGGACTAAATCCAATTTAGTCACAAAATCTTCATGCCATACAAAAAACATATTTTCGGAGCAAAATTTTCCTTATTTTGTGTGGAAATCATTCTCCATTCATCATTTCCCCATTCTCTCACAGTACACATGAAGTCATGAGGGACTAGGCGCGAGGAGTTTCTAGAATGTGCAGAGTGCTGATATGATGGAGATGTGCAATGCCATGGCTATGAGGTCATGTCATATTTAATAACTGTAATGGTTTGTAATAGGAGCACCCCGGTGAGTACAGTGTCATCAGTGCAACGCATCAAAAATATTCAGCTATTTCTCTAACGCCAGTGTCTACTAGAAGCCAAAGCCCTGGAAGATGAGTGGGTGGAGGATATAGCACTGTGAATAGCCAGACACTCTTGTGTCTCATTTTCTCGACTCATTTAGATGGCAGAATGTCTGTTTCACATGTTCACTTTCACCTCGAAAATGCAAACACTTCCAGAAACAAATATCGACTCTCACTCTACTGCTCTGTCATTCCCAACAAGATAGCCATCTCAGTGCCGGAAGCACTTCTTTCGACTGGGTCACTTCTGATCTGCCTTATCATGTCAGATCTTGGCTTTGACAGACGCACACGAGAAAAGCTTGTATTACAAAGAATCGATGCCGTCAGGCAGTATCTCTGTCAAAGGCCTGCCACAAGTCTTTTTGCTCAAGCCTGTCTTCTGGGATGGTCAAAAGAAAAAACAAGATCAGAATGATATGCATTGTTGTCTGGCTAATGTCACCTTCACAGAGTGTCCTACAGGAGTCTGAATATGTAACACTGCATTGTAGACGTGACAAAGCATCTTATTGTATCCTTTAGGAGCCTGGCCAATGTTCCCTGTTTCCAACGAAACAGTGTATATTGAAAACAGTAAATAAATTAAAATAAAATCAGTAGCATTGCAGAATTCATTCTTCATTCCTCAACCCTAAACATTGTGTTGCCTGGATAAAATCTAATATTGATATTTGTGGAATGTGGTCATGATGCATTTGTCTTCTAAAGTCAACATTTTTTTCTGCTTTCTGGATAGAAGAGCCATAGCACCTGCAATTCCTTTTAGGTGAGAGAAGGTTAATGAAATTTCAGCACCAAAACAAACACAGATACAATCTGCTTTATCAAGACGTTTTATAAAAAATAAAAAAAAAGGATGTTAGTTATTATGATTAGTTTTCAGAAAATATATTAGTAAGCTTCAGAAGTGGAAAGTAACGAATTACATTTACTCGCGTTACTGTAATTGATTAGCTTTTTTTAAAATCTGTAATTTTACTTTTACTTAAGTATATTTTGTTTGAAGTATTGTACTTCTCTACATTTTAAAACGCATTAATTACTGAGTAAAAAAATAATAAAAAATCGCTCCCTGGAAACTACTGCAGTAAATAATGGGCAGGAGAGCAAATCACAAGAAAGGTGCAGATGGACAGACAGGCGTTATGGTGCAGACCCAGCCGAAAACAAAACCCCGTAGTACTCTGCTGAAGTTGAACTCGAAGGAAATGAACTAAACCCATGGCCATATTTATGCTCCGTTATGCAGTGTAGCCTAAGCTGTGTTTGCCTAGGGAGACCAAACTAGCAGATTATAAAATCTCGACATCAACCCTTCGCAAGCATGTAGAGGTAAGGTTAATACTTGCATTGTTGCACTGGTGGTTAAAATGAAGCTTTGACAGTTTAGCCAGAAAGAAAGTGGTGCAGGGTGTGCAATCTGCGATAATATCGTAATTTTTGTTTTAACAATGTGCGATTTGACATTATCAGCCAAAAACCAAACAAAACACTCCTACAGAGTGCCGTGAAGTCTAATAGATTAGACTAGTGCGCACGCGCATTTAGAGTGCGTTCTTTCACTGCCTGATTCAGTCTGTTAAAATGCATTTACAATGATCACAAAACTGAAGATACAGGGGCAGAAAATGTATATATTTATATGATTTCATATAGTAAATCAGTGTCACATGAAGAGTGGGTTTTTTCTTCCAAAAATCAGCATGATTACATAGGTGTTTTTTTTTTTTTTTAACAACAGTTCAATAAACAAGAAGTTAATTAAGAGACTTGTGGTTTAGACACCATATTGCCTGTTTTTCGACAACAAAAATAATTCCAAACACAGCCACCATAGCAGTTTTGGGTCTCTGAGGAATGACGGTCTTTCGTTCCTGAAAGAATCAACTGTTTAAATGATTCAGTTCAATCGCAATGACTCACTTATTAACAGTGACTTGCTGACACCTACTGGTGATTTTTATTTCACATTTAATGTATTATTTTATTATTTTTTATAATTTCAAATGAGTACTCAACATTTTATGTCTTATATATCAAAACAGTCTTTTTGCATGTGTAACTGCAGGATAAATGCATTCATGTCCTGCATTAAACAGTGTGTAAATACATCTAAATGCCACTTCAGATGCAGCTTCTTATTATTGTCTTATTATTATAAAAAACTGATTCCTTCAACTGGTTTGAGATTTAAAGGCCCATCTCAGGTGTGTCAAACTCAGTTCCTGGAGGGCCACAGCCCTGCAGAGTTTAGTTCCAACCCTACTCTAACACACACCTACCATGTAGTTTTCAAATAAGCCTAAATGATTAAATTAGCTGGATCAGGTGTGTTTAATTAGGGTTATATCTAAACTGTGCAAGGCTATGGCCCTCCAGGAACTGAGTTTGAAACCCTTAGTCTATCCCATTTTTGCCTCCCTCCCACTGTTAAAATGTAACTAAGTAATTTTTACTCTGAGTAAATTTTAAACGAGCTACTTTTTACTTTTACTTGAGTTGATTTTTAGACATTAAAATTTCATTCATGTAATGGCACTTTTACTTGAGTAGAATATTTCATACTCTTTCCACCTCTGGTAAGCTTATTTTGTTACCCCTTAGCCAAAAAGATTTTTTTCTTCCTATTTTACAAAGAAATTAAGAATTATTATACATTTAAATTAAATATTATACTAAAATTGTACAAATTCATGCATATCAGTTGAAATTCTGTATTATTTATCCTACATGTTTGCAAAAGTTGCATCATTAATTCCAAATAGGTAGAGCAGTACAAAAAAAAAAAAAGATTTTGTTTTAGGGTTGTGTAGTGTATTTGTGCACCTTCTTTCATACACAGCACACACCTGCGACTCCCCTCAGCACACTCTAATTGTTCCAAGCCATAGCAGGCAGTTTCAAACCAGGCCATTTATCTTCCAGGGCAAAGGAAATGGTCTTTGGCCTTGATCTTTAATCACTCCCCTGCTGCAGTGTGCAAGGTCATCAGAGAAGTGGTGACAAACAGTCGTACAGAACTGCCCTCGTCGCACTGAGACTCACTGTCTAAAATTAGAGAGCGACACAGGCCCAACAGGATGTTTCAATTACAGCCCGAGATCAGGACAGGAAAAAATGAAGCGTCCAGTTACTGCGTGTGGCTCTGTATGTAATGGAGATGCAGAGGGAAAGGGAAATCTGGGCAGAGACACACAGGACAGAGAAGAGGCAGAGAGTGGCAAAGGACACAGAGGATTGGAATCCACATGTATTATAGAAAAGTCTGTTATCCAAGAAGAAGAGATTTCTGCTAATGCTGAACTCTAGGTAATTTGAGATTTCAGGCAAATTTCTGAAAATAAATTAAAGGATAAGCAAATTTTGAAACACTTTGAAGAAATCAACTGCTAAAATCTTTGTTTACTATTTCCTCATTGCCTCATGTCATTTCAAACCCATATTACTCAATGTGTAAGATAAGAAAATGCAAAATGTCTGAGATGCTCTTTTCCAAACAATGAAAATGAACTCAATCAAACCATAAAAGTAGACCACAAAAATTCACCATGGCACTACCTTCATGGAAAGCAGTTTATTATCTCCCTTATTTTTCAATCAAGATCTAATTGTACTTCATCAAGACAAAACTCAAATCACAACCTTTAAAGCTGGACATGAATTTAATTTCTCTTTTAGTTCTTCTAGAAAAAGAGTCTATTTCAGGTTATTTAAGATGACATCCGTGAGCTTCCGAACCATCGTCCAAACAGGAGCCACATTCAGACAATAAATCATTCTTGAGATGTTTCATTACAGCATCAGAAAGAGACCGCAGTGTGTTTACCCTGTGCTTACATACTCACTGTCATCTTCTCGCTGGCTAGAGAGGCTAAATGTGAGTGGTGCTGATTTGAATACTGATCTTGCAGGGAGTCTGAGCTCAAAGGAACTTTCAGTGAGCACAATGTGGGTTTCAGCATGGCTGCCATTCACATCTAATCCTGCCAAGACCTATACTGAAACTGAGGGATATATTGTCAACAATGATAATTCCATTCATCATAAAATCATGTATGACCATGTATGTTGAGCATACAGTAAAATAAAATCATGGTTCCTAGCTTTTTTAGGGGAAGTCGTGGCCTAATGGTTAGAGAGTTTGACTCCTAAGGTTGTGGGTTCGAGTCTGGGCCAGCAATACCATGACTGAGGTGCCTTACTCAAAGGCACCTCAGTTATGGTATTGCTGGCCCAAGACTCGAACCCACAACCTTAGGAGTTCAAAACCCCAAACTGCTCCCCGGGCACTGCAGCTTAAATTGCTGCCCACTGCTCCGGGTGTGTGTTCACGGTGTGAGTGTGTGCATTTTGGATGGGTTAAATGCAAAGCACGAATTCTGAGTATGAAATCACCATACTTGGCTGTATGTCACTTTCACTTTTTCATAGCTTTCATTATGTATTGAAAAAATGCGACCATGATTCATGTAAATCATAAATGAACGTAACGAGACGTTTGTGTTTTCGACTATTAGGCATATGAATAAGAGTGAATGTGCACATTTTTAAATAAAATATTATTTTCAAATACTGTAAATTCATTATTACTTCATATGAAAAGTTTAGATGCAAAAGCCTCCAAGTGCCATTTGAAATTTTCTTCTAAAATTTTTATCAGGCTCCTATGTGTAGGTTCAATAATTTTACTTTAATGGCAACGAATAGTTTCTTTTTTTCCCCCACTGAAGTAAAATAACTGAACGTAAACACAGGAGCCTATAGCCAATAGCCACTATTGTCAGGGTAAATATGAATGTCATTTGATCTCAGTGTTTTCAGGCGGTGTTCAAAGTTGTGTCTAAAGAATTTAAGACCAGCTGTTGCCAGTCATTCTCACAAAGATTAGCCTAATTTATTTTATATATATGCCTATCTAAATTTTGTAATTGACGCCGGCAATTAACTGCACCTGTTTCCTAATTTGTAGGCCTATTAATTTAAAAAAATGAATAAAAAACAAACAAACAAACAACAACAACAAAAAAACAAAAAAACAAACAAACAAAAAAAACCAAAAAACATAGTTTCTGAATAAAATAATTGTATACACTTTAAATATATCTAATTTGGCATTTTCAATTAATGTAGGCCTGTTACATTCTTCTGATCATTAGGCTATTCATATTATTAAGTTACTTTTATTATTAAATTTAATATTACAACTAATTTGCCCTACAATAATTTCATAGTGCATCTCCGCATAACTGAGGATAAAAAAGGTTAAGCTAGTTTACTCCTCATTGAAAATGCTTTTAAAAAGGTCTTTCAAAATAGGTTCATTATACAATGAATTATATGCCTATAATTAAAATTATTTACACTGCAATCATCAATAAAAAAAGCTTTATTTCAAGCACCGACTTAAAACAAACAAACAAACAAACAAAAAACCTGTTTAACACAAAATACTTTTCTTCTCTCCTTATTTAATTTTTTTTTTTACATTTATTTATTTATTTATTTATTTATTTATTTTTCCCCACTAGCCTATGTTCGGGCCACAAGAAAAATATTAAGGGAGTAAATTAAAACATTTAGCTATATACCGTTACTGTCAGACTCTGTTTCGTGTCTTGGTTGTGTTTTGTTCCCCTTGTATTCTGTGACCCAGTTTCTGTCTACAGTGTCATTGATTTAATCCCTGGTGGTGTATTTGCAGGAGTTCTGCGTGCTCACCATGGCAACGGCATTTGATGACGCCACCATGAACTCGCTGTTCTGGCACGGGGCCAACTACATCACCCCGTGGACTTCCCAGACACCACTGGACAGAGCTGGAGGGAAGGAATCCTCCGATGTCTGGAGAGTGTCCTGCCCCGAGCCAGAACCAGCCTGCTGCCGTCCTCGGCTCACCCAAGCTCGTCACCGTCCGCGGCTCACTCACAAGTTAATATGGCAAGCCCCAGTGAACATTAATATGGCAAGCCCAATGAACATTATTATGGCAAGCCCAATGAACATTATTATGGCAAGCCCGCCAAGTGTTCATGAGGCTCCAGTGTCGGTTTCAGCCCCAGTGCCCTCTCCTCTTAAGCGTACTCCAGTGTCGGCTCCACCATTAAGCCCAGGGAGGGCTCCTATTCCCCAGTCAAGCCCAGGGAGGGCTCCAAATCCCTGTTAAGCCCAGGGAGGGCTCCAGGCCCCGAGTAAAGCCCCGTAAATTCCCCCAAGTATTTTTTGGGGGGGTGGGGTTGTAGTAGGGATCCAGCCATAGAGGCAGAGGCACGCGGCCTTGGAGGCTGCTCTGCCATGGCCTCCTGAGTCTCCAGATCTGCCATGGCCTCCCGAGTCTCCTGATCAGCCATGGCACCCTGAAGGGGTACCTCTCTGGAGGCCCACTGTCCTGTGTCTTTCCTGAAGGACCTCCAGAGCACCCCCCTCCCAATTTGATGTTTGATGGCCGTAATGTCAGACTCTGTTCTGTTGTAACAATTCCCCGCAATGCGTGGGAACTACACAAATAAAACAAAGGGAGGACGACTGAGTGTATAAAGGAGATCGCACAAGCCACATTAAATAGCCAAACCAAGTGTATTATACATTTAGTATCACAAAAAAAAAAAAAAAAAAAAAAACAAGAATGAAAAATAATTTTCACAATTTTTTGCGTCTTGCTGTTTCTGAGCGGGAACATCTCTACCCATTTGGAGATAAGCATTCATTTTTTTTTTGGGAGGGAAAGGTCCCATCAAATCCACTCCCAAAGTGTGCCCTGGCTCAGTCACCTGTGTGTTTTGTAAACAAACCACTTGGTTTGGTGTTATCATGCTTGTATTTCTGACAAGTATCACAGCCTTTGACGTACTGCCAGACATCCCGACGAACTGTTTGCCACCAAGCCACATCCAAAATCAAACCCAGATGACCTCCCAGAGGATTATCATGAAAGTAGTGAAGAAACCCAGTTATTAATGCTTGGGGGAACGGAAAAAAAAAAGGATTGGATAAAAAAGTTCAGATCGGTCTCACCGGTAATGTCTTTATATTCTGGCAGCTCTAATCCACACAGCACTGGCGATGTAGATGATCTTTAGGTAAGTATTCCATTCACAAAAAAACATCAAAAAGGAAAACAAAATTATATACATACTCCCCAAGAAGATGTCATACAATCCCATAGGGAAAACACAGCCAAGAAGATGAGAATTCCCTACTGCCACTCCTTTTGTCCGATCGTCGGATTGAAAGAGACTTGTAAGCGACGACACTCTCGAACGCCGGTATGCCGGCATTCTATAAAGTAAAACAAATTTCCCACTTCCCGTTTGGATGACACCACATCACGTGACCACGGGGCGCGAGATGAATCTCGCGATACAATAGTTCTGGGTCAATCACAGCAATACCACAGGGAGAAAACAGTACACAGGGAGAAAGCAATCAACAAATAACTTACAGACCCATTGCAATTGGTACTTGCAGCTATAAATAAACTTCTCCTTATGTGGCGGTGCTACACCGTGTCTTGATTGTGTTTTGTTCCCCTTGTACTCTGTGACCCAGTTTCCGTCTCACGTGTCATTGATTTAATCCCAGGTGTTTCCTATGTGATTCCATTGATCCCAGGTGTGTCTAGTCTTCCCATCACCCTGTCATGTGTATAAATAGTGTTCCCTGTGTTTAGTACAGCATCCGGTATTGTACATGTTTACCCTTGTTACGTTTGTTTTCCTTGTTCCCTGGATGGCATTAAAACTTATTGGTTTGAATTCCACTCCTCGACTCTTCGCTCCTTCTTCTCCATGCTCCACACAGTAGCATAACTGTGACAGTTATGAGCATATGAAGTAGATTGGTCTCTCGTCGTCTCTGAGAAAATATGCACCGTTAATGCAGCATCAGATGCCAAAAATGCCATCAGTTTTTACTTTCACTTTCTAGTGAACTGACTGAGATTAAGAGACTCACTGCATAACTCTTGCAAAAAGTTTGCACATTGCTTGTGTGATATCCATTGGCTCGCCTTCCTGGTTTAAAACAAATATTTAGTCACTAACTGAGGGCCTCGCATCCCCCTTGTGACAGCCCTGCCTATATATATATATATATATATATAATATATATATATATATATATATATATATATATATATATTTAAATTTTTATGTAAACCTATAGTTTTATTCTGTTTCTCCATTCACAGAAGCGTGTGATCTGTTGAACCATCTTACACTAATCTAGGATGAACTCTAATGCCAGGGCATTGCCATTGCAACTTACCTTGCATCAGCGTCACATTTGCATAGGGAGTACTACTCGAATTTGTTATTGGTTTTCAGCAAATTTCAAATATTAAATGGAACGATGAAATATAGATATTAACCGGTTAATGGCCATTTCAAAATGTTGATTCTGTTCGGAACTATACAATTTGATTTTGTCTCTGGTTCTATTCCTGTCAAAATTTTGTTTGTTTCTAGTTTTCGTTTTCATTCCTTAAAAATGTTCAGAGCCCTGGTCTAAAATGTAAACTGAAATTGTACTACAGATCTAACTTTTGGGGGCAATATAATACATTTTGGGGACTGAGTAGTCAGATACTTTTTATTTACAGTTTTTAGTTAAGATAACTAGGTAAAAGGGTACCTTGATAGTTGAACTACTTAATCATGAATTAATTATGAATAGTTTGACAACTACAGTATCAAAAGTTACTTTACCAATACTTTTTACACAAGCTGTTGTAAGGGGGGCTTTATGTTACATGCTTACATTAATGCCGTTATTTGTTTGTGTAACACCTTTAGCTTCTCATTGTCAGGGGGGCTGAGATAGATTGAGGTGACTGAGTACACTCATGCAGAGCAGAGGATTTTTTTGCTCCCCTGGGCCACATGTTTGCACACATCCCCTGCATGCTTTTTTCTAATGAGCCCTTCAACCTGGAAGTCCCCCATCCATCTGCCACCTTCATGTAATTGGGACCCACCAAGCTGTCCCAAGGCACCTAGCATCCATCTCTCTGTGTGCCGCATGAGAAAAGAGTGGGAAGTGAAATTACCACGCGGATCTCAAACAAGTACCTCGTTGCTGCTGACCTTTACATGATCTTAATGTACACGTGCTCTGTGCTCATCTGCAGGCAACCACTCCGGAGCCATAAGGCAATGAAGTTCAGGCTGAAGTGACAACATATAGGTATTGTTGTGCATGTGAGTTGCTATGAATCAGCTACACCCTGAGATCATTAAATGGCACATGGATTGCAGAGGAAATGAGAATGCTCTGAAGTGAAATCTGTTTGTGAAACTTCAAATGAATAAGACATGGCACACAGGGGGGTTTCATCATGCAGGAAAATTCATGTTTCCTTAAACTGATCTACCTGTGAAAAGTACCAGCCATAAACTTTACGGCTTACAACTCAGCATTCTTTGGCTATGTACATTCTGCAACTCTTCAAAAAAGATAGTGACAACCACATTTACATTAAATGTAGTGTCTACTGAGGTAGGGTTAAGGGATCTAGAATATGGTCATGCAGAATAAGGCATGTGCTTTATAAGTGCTAATAAACGGCCATTATGCTGGTAATATGCATGCTAACAAGCAAATAGTTATTAGTGAATAGTATTCCCTAATATAAAGTGTTACTGAAGAATGGAACAATATCTTTTTTTAAAGACATGACAATCCAAAAATATTATTTCAAATGCAATAATCTATTTGGCACAAATACAATTTACATTAAATTCAACGATTTCAGATTCTAGCATTTTACTAAATATTACACTATAAAAAGAGAATACCTATGCTATGCAAGAACTCAAATCTGTTCTTTTACACAAACTGTAAATCTGTTCTTTCACACAAAGCTTGCTACAGTATTCAGAAAACAGATGAGCCACTAAATGACACTGGAAAATCCCAATCTGTTATAGAGTGTGCGAGTGTGTCTTTCCATTTTCACATTACTTTTCTCACCTCTTTTTTACTTTCACCTCATCACTATATACTCAACACAAATGGCCTCTCTTTCGCTTTTTTTTCTTCATCTTTTTCTTTCCTCCCACACACTCTTAAACAACAAACAATCAAGCCGTCCCCGTCGGCTACATTAACTACAGTAATTGGAAGCCATAGTCTTTTTCTGTTCAGTGGAAATGAGAATTCCCTACTGCCACTCTCCTTTAAGTGCAAGACTTGCACAATCAGATAATGACTACATCCTCAACAGGCATGAATTTGAAATAGTGGTGATGGAGTAGTCATATAGCATATCTAATGCTTGTGAGGCTTGCAGGTTTAGCCGTGACTCACACATTGTTAAAACAGCACAGCTGAAATCACTGAAATAAGTAATTCAGTTTGGAGGCGGATGATGAGAGGGTGACGTAAACAGCTAAACGAATTGAAGGCTTAGAGCTGGAATCTGGCATAATGCAACACCAGATACAGACCATCATCCTGTTTCATAACTGTCAGCAGGTGTCCGACTGCAATGATTAAGTGCGCCTTCACACCGAGAATTGTGTCGTATCAGAGAATACTGCAAAATCATTGATTTCATTGAGAATGGTGCACTACAAAGATAACATAACACTAGGGTTGGCATTCTGATGTTTGCAACTTTTGCTTAACAAACTCAGACAGACATCCATTGATGAATGAGAAGCAGGCTTAGTTGTGTTTTTTTTCAATCCAATTCACTGTATTATCAATGTATTATTTCCACACTCATAAGATGTATCTTGCTCTGTCCTATCCATAGATTGCTCCATCAGAGCTTCCTCTAGCCTGTACAGTATATGCTCTAATATCTTGACAAGGGGTCTAAAATACAATTCCAGGACAAAAAACACTTTAAAGAAGAGCCAACAGAGGGAATGTGCCTTTTACCTTCAGACAAATTTGTCGCTGAGACACCCAGGTTGAGAAAAATGCTTATAGCCTAACTACATCTAGGAAAACAGAATATGCTGCACAACTGCTTGCAGCTATTAGAATTGATGCTCCCATTATTGCTCCTTCAAGGGATTGCACTGATTGCACCCTCTGTGAAAAAAAAACAAACAAACAACGCTACCACTACTAAAGACATGTAGTTGTGTGTGTATCTGTTAAGATGCTCAGTGTGGTCTTCGGTCATGTCAGCATTTCTACAATGCCTCTTGCATCTGTTGTTCTCTAGTGTGTAGAAGCATCATTGAGCAGACAGAGGCCCGGGGCACAGTGAATAGCCCTTGCTGGAGATGAATGGATATGCACACTCTCACCAGAGTCACCCTCTTCTACCAGAGATCAAGTGTGAGGCAAGACCTCTCTCAGGTGTCCCATCATTAATTACGTGTGAGATTGCTCTACTGTCCCTGCCCAGATCAGCTCAATCCGTCTGTGGATAAAATATGATCGCACGGCTCTTATTTCTCGGACTCTTGGGTGCCCTGCATGAGTGGGGAGTCAGAGGACTGTGCCAAATAGCACCTTACAAGTGTAGCCACTAGACCCCAAACCACTCAGAATAGTCCAACATCGGTCACAGCCTGGGGAACCTCAGGGGGTGGAAAAACTGTCAGCTTCTACAGGTACTTCTCTTTCTGTCTATGCTGACATGCAGCAAGGGAGCACTAAAAGTGAGACCTATGGAAAATTAATTTGTGGGCACAGCATGAATCAAACTGCCCGAGGGCCTAGAAATTGATCTGGGAGAACTTGTCTTTTGAAAAAATACACTTACAACAAACCCAAAATGGAGATCTTGCTGGAGTGGGAACATTCCTGTAGAAGTATTTTGAATATTTATTAAAGTAAATATGTTGTGGTCAAAACCTGAATCTCAAATTTTGCTATTAATGTGAGAGTGTCTTACAAAATGTACAAATCAAAGCAGAAAAAGTATAGTGATCATAAAATTAGTGATTTGTTTCATAGAATCTCTTTTAAAATGCATTACAGATTCATTCGCTTTCATGATTTTTCATGATTTTTCACATTTTGCGTTATAAAACCTTATATAAAACCTTTCACTGACCATAATATTGCAGAGCATACATTGACCTAATCCTAACCTAACCCCAACTAACTCAAGGGGCAATGATTGGTAAAATCAAAGAGCAATGATTGGTCGATCAGAATGGTACAGTCCCCAGCCTTCAACCTAAGCCAAATCCTAACCCCAAACCTAATCCTATGTACATCACTTAATTCTGATATTATTCCAGGCCCAACAAAGATGTTAATCCAGGAATATACCTTACTCAGCAAAAGCACAGACCAAAACCATGCACTAACATTCATCCATTTGGTCACAGGAATCCTGGACTCTATCTAAGCATCTTTAAGCATAACAGGTGGGCTGTCCATCACAGGACTAAAATACACAGACAGATACATACATTCACACTCTCACTCATACCTACTGCAGTCTCTAGTTAACCTGACCTGCAAATTTTTGGATTGTGGGGGAAATTTAAGTATTCAGATGAGCCACTCCAACATGGAAAGAACATACACAATCCACACAGAATGATCTCTTGAGTTAGCGATGTCTCAACTGGGGACCTTTTGCTGTGAGGTAACAGTTATAATATCCTTACAACATATAAATAACATTCACTCAGGGCTGTGACCTAGTAGTTAACATGTTAAGACATGGGTGATGTGAGCTCATGTTCAGATCCTATCTTACTGGAAATATAGATGGCCAAAAGCACTGGTGTCAAAAGTATTCACATTCATTACTCAAGTAGAAGTATAGATACTAGGGTTTAAAAAGACTTTTGTAGAAGTTGAAGTAACAACTCAAGCTTTTTACTCAAGTAAAAGTGTAAAAGTACTGGTTTCAAAACTACTTAAAGTATAAAAGTAAAAGTAATATACGGAAAAAAAATGCCATTAAGAACAAAAGCTTAGGTCGCGCCACAGGGGCCTATTGTGCACTACCCCACCTCCTCAAAAAAACAACAACCTTTTTTTCTAAAGGCCATAGGCCATAATTACTATAATGCTATATTAAAATGTTCATGTTGAAAAATTTGGGATGCACTAGGCTACCTGTTTCAGCCACATATATGCCCATTGAAGATGAACGCTCTTTAGTACAAATGCAAATACATTAAAGAACTAGAGACTAGTTGCCTTTAAGTATTGTAATGGTGCAAAAAAGTCAAACTTCAGATGCATGTCATCAATAACCTTTAATGGAATGTAAATGTACATCCAAGCTTAGCTGCAGGAATCTGCGAGGGCAATGTACCCAGGGCAGGCTTAGTAACAATTACCCTTGTATGGTTGTCTATATACAATAAACATTAGTGCTGTCAAAATGAATGATTAATCCAAGTGATTAGTCAAAAAATAAAAATGAAAAATAACTCATAATCCTAATACCTTCTTGATTGATAGCTTCCTGTATTCACTACATACGTCTGCTATGTCCAGTGTTGGGGGGGTAACGAGTTACAAAGTTGGTATAGCCTACTTATCACAACATTGTCAATCGCAAACGCTAATTTATTCAAACGTCTCGCTACCGAACTACTTACAGTAGCTTAATTTTCGGAGGAAGAAGAGAAAGTACCCATTTGATAAATGAGCCAGTAGTGAGAAATAATAACTTTAAAGAAATATATTTTTTGATGAACGAACCCAACACTGACTATGTCCTTGCTGGAGTGTGATGTGAATTGTGTCTTGTGCAGGTGCGATGGATCGCGTACAAAACAATAGGGTGTCGGAATGGTATATGTTTACACTCACCTAAAGGATTATTAGGAACATCTGTTCAATTTCTCATTAATGCAATTATCTAATCAGCCAATCACATGGCAGTTGCTTCAATGCATTTAGGGGTGTGGTCCTGGTCAAGACAATCTCCTGAACTCCAAACTGAATGTCAGAATGGGAAAGAAAGGTAATTTAAGCAATTTTGAGCGTAGCATGGTTGTTGGTGCCAGAGGGTTCAGTCTGAGTATTTCACAATCTGCTCAGTTACTGGGATTTTCAGGCACAACCATTTCTAGGGTTTACAAAGAATGGTGTGAAAAGGGAAAAAACATCCAGTATGCGGCAATCCTGTGGGCGAAAATGCCTTGTGATGCTAGAGGTCAGAGGAGAATGGGCCGACTGATTCAAGCTGATAGAAGAGCAACTTTGACTGAAATAACCACTCGTTACAACCGAGGTATGCAGCAAAGCATTTATGAAGCCACAACACGCACAACCTTGAGGCGGATGGGCTACAACAGCAGAAGACCCCACCGGGTACCACTCATCTCCACTACAAATTGGAAAAAGAGGCTACAATTTTTGCACGAGCTCACCAAAATTGGACAGTTGAAGACTGGAAAAAAAATGTTGCCTGGTCTGATGAGTCTCAATTTCTGTTGAGACATTCAGATGGTAGAGTCAGCATTTGGTGTAAACAGAATGAGAACATGGATCCATCATGCCTTGTTACCACTGTGCAGGCTGGTGGTGGTGGTGGAATGGTGTGGGGGATGTTTTCTTGGCACACTTTAGGCCCCTTAGTGCCAATTGGTCATTGTTTAAATGCCACAGCCTACCTGAGCATTGTTTCTGACCATGTCCATCCCTTTATGACCACCATGTACCCATCCTCTGATGGCTACTTCCAGCAGGATAATGCACACATGTCACAAAGCTCGCATCATTTCAAACTGGTTTCTTGAACATGACAATGAGTTCACTGTACTAAAATGCCCCCCACAGTCACCAGATCTCAACCCAATAGAGCATCTTTGGGATGTGGTGGAATGGGAGCTTTGTGCCCTGGATGTGCATCCCACAAATCTCCATGAACTGCAAGATGCTATCCTATCAATATGGGCCAACATTTCTAAAGAATGCTTTCAGCACCTTGTTGAATCAATGCCAAGTAGAATTAAGACAGTTCTGAAGGCGAAAAGGGGTCAAACACAGTATTATTATGGTGTTCCTAATATTCCTTTAGGTGAGTGTATACTTCATCCGGATGGCGCGATTTATCTGGATAGGTTTTTTTTTTTTTTTTTTTTTTTTTTTTTTTTGAATGATGACAAGCTGGAATGAAAACAAGGCGAAATGAGCAGTAGTAACGAACCTATTTTTAAAATGTAAGGAGTAGAAAGTACAGATAATTATGTGAAAATGTAAGGAGTAGAAGTAAAAAAGTCAGCTGAAAAATAATTACTCCAGTAAAGTATAGATACCCAAAATTTCTACTTAAGTAAGGTAACAAAGTATTTGTACTTCGTTACGTTGACACCTCTGGCCAAAAGACCAAGAAGGACAAAGAGCTGTCATGTCCTGAAATTGTCTGCATGTGAGTTTGAGGGCACTTATCAGTAGTTGGGTTGTCAACGCACTGATGAAGTCACACTGCAGTCAGCACTGACATAAAAGAGGCTATTATTATGCTGGTTGATCTGTTTAAAGGTGAGGAGAGAATAAGTCTTCTTGGCCTGTTGGTGAGCGGTGCCCTAGGGAGAGTTATGGCTTTAATACGAAGACTGCTGCTTCAATTTTTCCCCTCGCATCAATGAAATGGTCACCATGATCAGACATTCATTGGACTCATGTCAGACTGTGTTAAAGAAAGCATTCTGGTAGTTGACACTCCACAAGGCATCTAAACAGCACATACTGTAAAGTACATTACAGACAGAAATGCTTTGCTCAGCCCCAGGGAAGATAGTTATCATATATGTACCCTAATATCGTTCCAACACTTTATTATTTTCCTTCTTCTGTGAAGCACAGAACAAAGTGTTTATAGTGCCAAGCTCCAAAATGAAACAAAATTTGAGCAAAATTATCAAAAAGTTTTAATGTTTTCTAAAACAAATGATACTGATAGCTTTGTGTGAGGAACAAACTAAAATAAGATGTTATTCACTGATAATCTAGGCCTTATTTGGAGCACACAAATGCTGACTTTTTGGCACACTAGTCCCATAAGGTAAGATGCTTTAATGAAATACTCCATTGTTCTTGCCATGTCTAAGGCAAAGGGGAACACAGAAGAAATTAAGTCATAAAGGTTTGGAACAACATGAGAGAATACCCCCCCCCCCCCAACTTTCTTCTTCTTCTTCTTTCTTTCTTTCTTTCTTTCTTTCTTTCTTTATTACATATTTTACAGAACTTACAACTTTTAAATGCTGGACACAGATTCACCATATCTCATTGGAAAATTTTGATAGCTTTAATACTAAGAAGCCAGATGGCGAGGGTTTAGACATGAGGTTAAAGGGGTCATATGATGTTGCTAAAAAGAACATTATTTTGTGTATTTGGTGTAATGAAATGTGTTTATGTGGTGTAAAGGTTCAGAAAACACATTATTTTCCACATAATGCACATTATTGTTTCTCCTCTATACCCCGCCTTTCTAAAACACGTATATTTTTACAAAACTCATCGTTCTGAAAAGCGAGGTGTACGCTGATTGGCCAGCTATCCAGTACATTGTGATTGGACAAATACTTCAAGCATGTGATGGAAATTTTTATGCCCCTTACCATACGTGATGCGGCCTCTCAGGAGTGCCGAGACAAAAGCAATAAAACCCATGACAAATGAGGCATTTGTTGCATCTAGTGGGGACATAATTACGGATTATGATGACTTATACTGTCTTTTTACGTGTTGCTTTGCAGGGTAAACATAAAACCATGTCTGCATTTGTGATCGGAGAAACGACAAACAACGAGCACTACTCTACACTGCTCAAAACTCGCGTTTGAATCGTCAGTGGCAAATTCTTTAAATATGAAAACATACTTATAAGTTGTGAGTCAGAAGTGCCAGACTGTCCTTGCAAAGATGGAATTACCCCACTTTATAGAAACAACCTTCATGCACAGCCTACCCAGGTTCAGGAAACAGTCCTCCGTTAAATGCGCTGGCACACATCTGAATATTTGGGTCGAACTGTTCTGGTACAGTGTTTGTGAAGAAAATACAACTTAACTACTAATTTCTAGTTGTGTCCTCTTTTGGAAGACCAAACAAAGTAGTTTCGCTTTCACACACGAAACACACAGCGTCTCCACAACATGGCGGCGGCAGCAGCAGCCACAATACTACAGCGAGAATCAAAGTTACACACCTTCTTTCTTTGCGATGATATGCAAATCTTTCAACACAGTGATGTAGACATGTGGGGGGCCTGTTTAAAATGAGCCGTTTTAGGAGGGTGTGGATGAGTATTTACTTTTATAAAGAATATCTTTTTGGGTTTGTGACTTTAGTCTTTGCAACTTTAGGGATCTCATCTATGCATTAATAGCTTGTTTACACTCCAAAGAGAAAGAAAACTTAAAATTGCATCATATGACTCCTTTAACTTATCGTGTCTTACATGAAAACATAAATGCACAATAAACACATCTTTACACTGCTGAGTATTTGGCCACCCTCACAATTTTGTCTACATCCTTGGTTTAAAGAGACTGAATGGAGAAAATCAATGGATCTTACCTGAATGGTGGGTGGTGAGCGCTGTTTGCGGGTAGTGGTGGTTGAGAGGGTGGTGGTGGTCGGTCTCGATGAAGGTGGTGGACATCTCTGGGGGCATGGAGGTGGTGGTACGTGAGGGACTTCTGCTGGTGGGCACATCCCCCACAAGTCTCACACTGCCATTTATCTTGATGTTAGCATGACCTTCAGCTGCCATGTTGAGAACCTTCAGGCCATTGTAATAAAGACCAGAGAGCTGGCCTTGATATGGACGCTTGCGGTCATTACCGCCTATTGAGATGGTGGCTTGGGTGTTAAAAAAATGGTCAGCTGACGACCTGAGGGGAAGACCAGTGAAGGAAGACACAATCAGAATGGTTTATATTACTTATTTGATTTTATTTTTTTAATTTAGCAAACTGATTAATGCTATCATTAATGGGTGTCATACTTTTTTTTTTTTTTTACATCCAAGCATAGTATTAAAAATTAAGATTAACGTTTTTTTCTTTGCCATGTTCACTGTTAGGTGCTTCTCATGCACATATTTTGGGGCAAAAATTCCAAATGTTTTTTTCATATGGTTTAAAAATAGAAATGCAGGCCAATTAAGACTATCACACATTTACAATTCTATATTATAGCAGGCAAGGAATTGTATGGATCTCATACATTTCAAAGAAATATCATGTTGATTCATGCATGTAGAACCACTAATGGGTTTTCAATGTGGTTTTAGGCAGTGTTAAAGGGACTTTATAATCATCTTATGTAGTTTAGGCCAATGACCTTTAAACGCATTTAATAATCCAAAGGACTTTAATGGCAAATTTGATAAATGGTCACCCCACTTACCCGCATTTCATCCTGTTTTGAATGAAACTGAAGAGGTGTCAGTCGATTTCAATCAACGGCTTCAAACACAAAAGTGTGTTAGTCAGCAAAGTTGGCATTTCACTGCAGTACCAATTTGTTGTCTTTGGAAATGTGGCTGCTGCTAAGGGTTGAGTTTTTGGATTGTTTGACCACTAAAATTACCGCTATGGAAGATCATTCCAAAGAAAATTAAAAACAAACGTCCTGACTTTTGTTGAGTTTTGGTTTAGATTTAAAGTTGGGAGTCCAGAAGCTACGTACTTATGTAGTGTTTATTTTTAGTTACCAGTCCCTTTAACTGGTCAATGATCTGATGGAAATAACAAAAGAGGATCACAATCCACATAAAAAATTATATTCAACGAAAATATTACGTAATGGGAAGGGAAGTAAATTTATGAACATTTTTAGGTTAATTAGTTGCAAAAGGCTAAACAAAGAATCATCAGACCTGGTTGGACAAAAAAAAAACGAAACGACATGACAAGGAGCATATGAACGCAAATTAAAATCAACGAAAAAAAACACTGAGGTCTTGTGAGGTTTACCTTTCTCATGTAGCCAATCTTCGACCGGCCGGGGTATATTTGAACGGGGATTTTCTTATTAGCCCATTTGATAACGCTCATTGTCGCCTGTTACCTTTAAAGTTTGAAAGACATCTTAGCACATTGCACATTTATACACTGTTTAAGAAGGTTTAGCTGTGTTTTTAAAATGTTTTAGGTCTTGTTATCATAGGCAGTTTAGGTTTCATTGTAAGGTTTTCTTTCAGTTGTAAGATTTTTAAGGCATTTTTATTAAATAGTAGCCGACTAAATAAATAGTTTAACACATATGATTATTGCAACAGGAATCACACACACCACATTCAGACTTAAAGACAACATACAGGCAAACCGTTAAAGTGAGACATGCTAACAATTCATTTCAAAATGCATTTCCTTTGAGTGTCTGTACACAGGAGATCTACCCCTCAGCAATCAAATGATGGTGTAACTGTTTTCCCCACTGGACATCACATGCTTTTACATTTTCAAGGGTGCCAAGGAACTCTTTATGAACTATTAAGGTAAGGGAAAGACAGAAAGGGAGTGAATGAGAAAGAGAGAGAGACAGAAATAAAAAGAGATAATGTGTAGAAGCTCTAAACCTGCTGGGAAATAAGGCTTGTGATGACACAGATTTGAAGAAGACACTGCATACAGATGAGATCATTACAGCATGGTGTTAGGCCTGCTGCTGCAGGGTCTCTGGAAGCCCTCTGAGGCATTGGGCTGCTTGAACTACTTTGCCATTATTTGTACTTTGTTACACTTCTTTCTCCGACTGGAGTGAGGTGTTAGGGCTGTAAGAGTGATCTAAAAATTTGCCATCTTGGGTGTATTTACTGTATGTCACGTCCAGCTGCACCAGTTGTAACCAGTTCATCAAAGAATGTTGGAGCTTTTCATATTTCAAGCACATGAACATGAATTAGATGAATGTTGGTCATAATGAATTCGAAATGGCATGTCTGTCTTTTTAAACAGACTCTTTTTCATACTTTGAACTATAAGTACGACAATACAGTGAACAAGTCATAAAGTGCACTTTCATAATGTTTTTATGGTGCTTTTTAATTTTTTTTTTTCAAACTCAGCATCTGCACCTGCTTCACTTCATTGCATGAACAAGAGCAGCATGAACACTCTTCATGCTGGGTAAGTAACCATTCAACATGAGGGTAAGTAGTTGATTACAGTATTTCTTTTTTGAGTTCCTATGCAATTTTCATGTATATCAAAGCGGGGGGGGGGGGGGGGGGGGGGGGAGGGGTATACTTTACAGCAGTACTCTAAAGAGCTTGTAATGGTAAAAAGAAGAAGTAGAAGAAAAAACCCTATAGCTTGAGAGCAAACTATGCAAAAAGGACTTCAAAAGAGCAAAGTTACTCAACACATCTTACTTAGCAAAATAAGTCACTGAGCGCTGAGTCACAGTGTACCTTCTCAGACCTAGAAAGAAAAAAAGTGCATAGAATAGGAGTGCTATTCAGAAACACAAAGGTTGTGTAGTGACAGGGATGTTGAATGGACGAGGCCGGTGGCGATTCAAGGCCCGTTTTCTTGTGCTTTCCTTTTTAAATAGGCAGAAAAAAAGCTTCAAAGTGGGCTGGTTACTGCTGGCTGAGCAGGGGGATGTGGGCAAGGTAAAGGAGTGACGGTGGGGGGTAATAAGCAGCTTCCAGGGCTGCCGATGCCTTTGATCCTGATGGGCAAGCACATGCAAGCCTGGGGATGGAGTGGCTTTCCTGGATGGAGGCCTGCATGTTGGAGAGATCCAGGAGAGCTTGAGGGTTTGGACATTCATTTTAGCGACATCAGACACTTTGCCAGCACTTGCTATCTGTCATATTAATGCGAATATATTACAATAATCTTTGCAGAGCTATCTAACCTCCAAATAATGTTCAGTGGCTATAGAGAATGGGAACCTAATGTCGCAGCACATGCATTATGGGAATTTAGGACAAGGGAGTTAAAGTAGAGAGTGTGAAGTGAATGTAAACATTTGATATTATTTTATGTTAATATTATTCAGTGAGAATGGTTATGGTAATTGACACAGTAATCAGTAATCTTTGATAGTTGAATAATATAACAAAATAATATAAAATGTCTACATTTACTACCTAACTCGGGTTCAAGTGAAACAGAAATTTGGTAAGGTAAACTACTTAAAATGTGGCATAGATCTAAATTAATTTTCTTTATTCACTGCACTCCTCTGCTTACCTTGTTCAGCATATCTAATAGTAAGAAATCTTGAATTTCATTCAAGGCATTCAAGTGAAGTTATTTATTTGTACAGTATCGTGTTTTCAGCCAAAAATTTAAATAATAATAATAATAAAAATATTCAAAATAATAATAATGTATTTATTTACTTATTTATTTGTTTGTTTGCATGAACCAAAACCCGTTTTAGGACTGTACACTTTTTCGTTGATGTAACATTACTTTTTGTAGAAAAGTAATTCATAATTATCATGAAAAATACTGTCCCCCCCCACAATATTAAAAAAAATATATATTGATATTGAAGATAATTATTCTGTTATAATATCCTCAGATGCACAATAGTGATAGCTTGTGGACAAACTCTGTAAAGTTTACTAGCCCAAATCTTTAACCACTATGCCACACCGAACCTACTGTAACAAATTTGAAAAATAAAAAATAATGTATGTACATCTTGTCCCAGTATGAGCGGTTTAACTTCACAACACAATCCTAGAGTGTCATATTTCATCCATAAAAGCTCACAGCAAAAGAAGAGCTCTAATCTGTGAGAGATGTCCAACGAGCCAATGGTGTCTGTTTTCCTCCCCATCCATCAGCACATTTCTGTAGGTTTCCCCGCTAGAACAATACCTGAATCCCTTAAGATGGCACTGCTTTAGTCAAAACAAATGCTGGCATGGTGTTACTATGTCCTTTTTCAGCATCAGAGATTTGTGGTATGGGGGGCATCAGCAGATGCTGAAAGCATACAAACAATGTGCGAATGAATTCTATTGCCAGCTCATCAGGGTCTGAACTGGTGAGAAGTGAAAAGTTTTTGTTCCTCATTGGAACACAATCTAACCTTTGGCTATAAGTGAAAGTCGTGACATTTGCCAAGTATGGTAACCCATACTCGGAATTGGTGCTCTGCATTTAACCCATCCAAGTGCACACACACAGCAATGAGAAGTGAACACATCGTGAACACACACACCCGGAAGCAATGGGCAGCTATATATCCAGCGCCCAGGGAGCAACTGGGGGTCCAGTGCCTTGCTCAAGGGCACTTCAGCCATGGGTACTGAGAGTGGAAGAGAGCGCTGTTCATTCACTCCCCACCCACCTAAACCAACTTCTGCCAGCACCGAGACTCGAACCTGCAACCTTCAGGTTACAAGTCCAAATCTCTAACCATTAGGCCACAGCTGCCCCTTAAGGGTCTCGCTGGACACATCTCAGAATAATCCATGTTCTGTTCAGCTGTTTGTAGGACATTTCTTTGTCTCCATTGACTGGCTCAAGTAAGTTCTCTTGATACTGTTCTCCTGGGGACACATGAGAATGTGCATTTTTTTTTTTTTTTTTACATGGTTAATACATCTTTTTAAATTTTAAAATATAATAACTTTGTTTAAATAAAACCCATATAACTATAATACCCCTGACTTTTTCCTAAATGTATGCATATTTTATTATAACATTGTTATTTTATAATTACAAAACACAAAAGAGTTCTGAGTATTTCTACCTTGAATGGCCAAAGCAGTCAAATTGACGGTTCGCATTACAGATGGCATATAATTTCTGCTTTTGCGGACTTTTTACCGTGGTTTTCGAAGATGCACGTCACTGTTGCTTAGAAACTTTTGTGCTAGCTGTTTTTATATTTTATTGCTAAGCTAAAATTCCTGTTCATAAAAAAAAGCCAGGTGGACCACCTCCAATACAACAACTGCTGTCATTCATTCTGCCACGATTCCAGGCAGGCTATATTAGGCTGGAAAGACTATTCATGGCTGTTATCAATAATAGCCTAATTCAATGTTATAACAAAATAGCCAAAAAAATAAATAAATAAATAAAATAATAATAACGGCTATTATTATTTTTATGCTAGTTTAATGCTACACCTAATGCATATAGGCTAATTTTAGCCCCGACAAGACTGATATTGTGAAATAAAACAAACTAATTAGGCTTTTTTTAGCAACAGTGACAATGATTTTTATTACCTACACTGTCATAACGATCACGATTCCAGTGGTGGCTGCATAGAATTGTTTCCAATTTCCAAAATCCAGAGCATTGTAAAGTACAAAAGTAAAAATGCACTGAAAAAAAAAAAATGTATGTAATAATTTCCAAAATTCACAACATGTTTTATTTACAGAAATATTCTGCTTCGGTTCATATTTGTTGGCATTTAGATTTTCAAATACAAAATTTTCACAAAAAAAAAAAAAAAAATTTCACTGTGAAAAACTTTTGCTCTCCTGCTTGCAGGACACAAAGCGAGACACACATTCGGGAGCGGTCTACGTAGCTCTTACACAATTATATATTACAAAAAAAATCATATTTTTTAGGGTGATGACGTCATAAAATATGACAACAGACATTCAAAGCTTCATTGTAAAACCTCAAAAGAAGCTTCAAATGTAAATATGATATGACAAAAATGGCCATTCAGTTTCAGTCTAGTAGTCGTTCACTTTGTGCTATCATTACAGAAAGCAGAGTGCAACTTCATCGATTGTATCATAACGCTTCAAAATCTATTGCCAAAGAATTACTAATAACCTGCCCTGATGGAAAGGTTTTCCAACTCTCCCATGATGAGCTTGACCTTGCTGCTACATTTCATTTATCTTTTTTCATCTGTTTCTTCAGAGCAAACAGACACACAATGGCCAGAGCCCATCAACGCCACACTTTCAACTTTACAATTCCAGCTGAACATTATAATTAAGTCACATGAATGGAAATGCAAATCTCATTTAAGTAAAATAACTTTTCAGTGTGTATGAGCGTCCTGTATAAATAGATGAGAGCTCTCTTTTAAGTAAACTTTGTTGTCTTCATGGGCTCATTTAAGCAGTCTATGGTTATAAAAACAAAAGTTATAAAAGTCACATTTATCTTTATAACGCTTATACAATAGAGATTGTTTCAAAGCAACTTCAGTATTAAGCAGGAAAGCAACAGAATCAATTTACCAATTTTTCAAAAATTAGGCAAATCCAAATTGTGCTGTAAAGCAGCTGTAAGCAAGACAATAGTGGTTGGTTGGTTCAGAGTTGGTTCGTTCAGTTTCAATAAACTGTGTAAAGTTCATTCATTATGGAACGGAAAGTTCAATTTAGTTATAAGCAGCTCTAGTGAGAACAGTAAAAATAAATCTTGAGTGTCAAAATTAATCAACAGTGAACAAATTATTTGACACTGAAAACAGCATTTAATATGATAAATAATGTCGCTTTGTTTTTTTTAGAAAAACAAGTATGGGAACTTAGAATGTTTTTTCCTAAATCTGCAAACCATATTACAGTATTTTTAATGCTTTAGAACAGTCAAAAAATTACATACAGCACCTTTAACAGCAGCTAAAAGTACTGCGTATTCTGAAAAGGGTGTTTTTACTTCTCTGGTGTCACTCTGGTGAGCCCTACACTATGTGCACTTCTTCTTGTTCAAATGACATTAAATATCTTAACTTCTTATTGTCCAAATAACTTTAAATATCTTAAATATCATTAAACATCATCTTAATGACTGGCATTCAGTGTGCCCCCATAATTCATGCTTGGTTAGAACATATGAATAAGCTCAGGGATCATGGCTACCTTGAATATTCCTTATCCCATGCCATGGCAACACAGCTGCATGGATCTGATAGCAAACGTTTTTATTGAGGGAGGCAGGAACGCAGAGCATCACTGATGTGAAGCATTTCAAGTGCTATTCAGTCTATGAGTTTGAATCCTAGCCTGCAATTACTCAAGTGATGGTGCAGGGACTGAAATCAATAACTTTCAAATTACAAACATGAATGTCCTGCATATTATCAGTGTGTGTATGCCTATGAAAAAGGAAGAGAATTACCAAATCCGCCATTGAATGATGGCTAAAGGGAGACAAGGATCTCTACAAAAAAAAAAAGACAAAACCACTTTAGAGGCAAAGCTATAATGAAAATTGGACTGAATTCATTGGCCTTTAAATATTGAGTACTTGTCTAATGCAAGGATGTGAAGTTTAATGGAGGCCAATATATATCATAATTGATTGAATTCATGGGAGCAATAGGTCTTGATGACCTACTACTGGACCTACTGGAATTTAGCCGTACTTTACAGTTTTAACCAGAATTCCACTGGTGGTTAATTCTGCCCAGAGTGAAAGAAATAATAAGAGAGAAACAAACAAACAAACAAGGAACATTTTGCAGTATGTATGCTGTGCACAATATGCAAATTTCTTGCATTTTATGGAATACATGAATGGGCATATACGTTTTTAAAACAGTATACAAACCCAAGCAGAAACCTGTGTTTTTTGAATACTTTATCCTGCAATACAGTGCACAATCAAAAATTCGATACTGACAAAAGTAGATTTCTCTTTTTCTTCTGTCATATATATCTAGATAAGCTGGACAACTGTGTAATAAATGCAGGCAATACAGCATAGTAAGATCAACAATGTAGCAGGCTAGCCAGCTAAAGTACTAGAAAGGTATGGGTTATGGATGGAAAGAACACACAGATATAATGACAGATGTATGTTTGACAGATGTAAAAAACACCTTGCATGATTGAAATAAGAAAACAATTGTTCAGATTTGGCTCTTTCAGAATGTTTTTTCTGTTTGATGAGTCCTGTTAAACTATGGCAATCTATCCTTGCTAATATTTTGTTGGATATTTTTTTTTTCTTTCACCACAGGACATTCTCATATCAACAAGGTTTATGACAAATTTGTGATTTACACTCTGGATACAAAGTAAACACAAGATTTACAGCGATTCGGGAGATATCCTGCAATCTGTGTAAAAATATTTCCTCATTTAAAATAATGCTAGATGCTACTAGGAATGTCTCCTGAATGAATGTTTCACATAGACTACATCATTATATCATTACATCATGTCTCTGAGACTAATTTGAGACTGAGTGATGCAACAGCTTCAACAGAAAGCCACTATATACTTCCCCTCACTGTGCAGGTTTATTTTTTCACACAAATTTTACATGTATGCCATTTAGGACATTTCAGATGTTATACTTAGCTCTGAGTGGGCTAATAGTCCTGTAAGGAAAATGGCATGCTATCTCTGGCTCTTTGTCAGTATCCATAACAGAACCAGTTTGAATAGGGAGCACAGCATTAGCCTATGTCCTTCTGCCTGTCCCCTTCGCCTGCATGTTGGCCATTTTAAGGCTATTGCACTTTAGAAGACCTGCTGTTTGAATACAGCTTTAGTAACCCCCTGAACCACGAGAGCTGCGCTCTCTAATTGGACATCAGAAGTGCAGGGGCCAGATATCCCATTGAGGGCGCCTAAGCAACAGGAGCTAGACAATCACAAAGTGGAGGACAGCAGAACCCAAATTAATTTGAGTGTGAAGGGTTTTTGAGAGTTTTTCTTGTCCCGATAGCATTTGAGGGCAGTATTTCAGCACGCCCTATTTTTCTGTGTAGGAAATGCTTGAGCTTCTATAACAAACCTCTGCTGCATTTGATGAACTCATTTGTATTCATCCATCATTGCGGCTTCCTAATCCCCTATGGAGTCTTTATCCATAGATACACAAAGGTCTGGGGCTCATTCTTCCACAGCTGCTGTAGTAGCTGCCACAATACTGCACTTAAACCTGTGCCCCGCTCTTCCCTCTGCCTTTCAAAGCCTCTCAAAAGCAGCTGGCCAAGATGTCATTGCGCTAATCGCGGGGACAAAGGCAACGGCTTGGCCTGCCATTGTGTGCAGGCCAGGTGCCCAGGCTTGAATTACTCCCACATATGGACGTTTCAAAGGACAATTAAGAAAGCAACCCAAGCCAAGTTGATCGAGATTAAGTGGCATTTGCTTGCTTCTTTGCGGTGTCCTTTCTATTCTATGCCTTTCCCTCAGCAGAAAGGAGATCAGTGTTGTAATTATGAACAACCTGTTCCCATTTCTAAAAATTTGCATGCTTTGAAACATGCAGATTATAAATCACATGGGCAGGGAAATTATGTTGTTCCTTGCCTTCCAACCTTTGATTTCCTTGGGAGGCCATATGATATCCAGTGGGTTTAACAGGTAAAACTCACTTCTGTCTGAGAATCTTTGCTTTGGGTAGATAGCTGGCTGTGTATATTACCTGATGGAAAGTGCTCGTTGCATTGGGCCAGTTGTCCCACCTGTAAGGTGGCATTTCCCCCCCCATTCCTTGTGAAGCGCACAACATGATATTTTTCCGTCGTTGACTTCTGTAGTCATCTCTTTGACGCTGATGTCCACCGTGCCAAGGTTGAATGTTACGCCCACCTTTCCTCTTCCTGGAATAGAAAAAACAACAAAAAACAATCTCAGCCTGAGCTACAGCAAATGGCTGAAACTCAACTCAGCGAAAAAGGATGAAGGTGCTAGCTTAAATAACTAGAAAAATTTGCATGGAAAGTGATCCACTTTTAGAAACCTCTGCAATGATGCTGCCAATGAGAGCACGCAAACCTGATGTGGATGCCAAGACTGCTACATTTTTTATATCCAGTTTTTTGATAAGAATGACGCTGCCAACAGAAATGTGGGACATGCACGTAACGATGGACTAATGCGGTTTGTACCGACCTACTGCAAATTCACAAACTATATGCTCCTCCACCTTTCACATATGTATCCCATATGGCTCCTGTTTGGGCACTCTTCATAACTCCCTGATGGAGAAATAAGGACAACTTGCCTCATTGTCTTTTGCACAGGTCTGCTAGCGCTATTTGCAAAGCCAATTTTCACTCAAAGTTCATGTTCACATAGCTTCATGAAAGGGTTTTCAAGGCACGCCATACTCGATGGAGTGCATTTCTTGTCTTATGTCGTTTGTTTTTAATCCCCACCAGGCCTATTGAAAGTGTAATTACCTGTCCTCAAGGCATGGGCACAGAGAAAGCCATTTTTTCAAACAAAAGGGAGAGGTAAATAAATACATGGATGTGCTGTACTGAAGTGTGTGATAAATTAATCTGCCACCACACACACCAACTTTCACTGTTCCTCAGTGTTTTTTGAGGGCTTCCCAAGACTTTCAGCGTGCTCTACTTTCAATGACCGTAACCTAAGATCTACTGGTGAGAGCACAACTACTGCTATTGACAATTAAAGTGCATGAGAAGGTGCATGGAATGTTTTTAATGAGAGTGAATGATGAACGTTACTTTTGTGAAGACAGACCAAAAGCTGGAGAATGCTACATTAATAACTTGCCTACTATTTGTGCTCTCTCTTAGAGCCAAGAAAAGCAGTGCAGTGCATATAAGAGTCTGTTTAAGCTTTCTGATTCCAGCTATACTATGCTTGGCACAACTTTAGATCTGCAACTCCTATAAAGTAATGGCTGTTTGGGCAGCAACCTCTGATTATTAGATATCCTAGTTCAGACAGCTTTAGGCAGCCTCACAGTTAGTTGTGAGGGCTGAAATGATAACAAATGGGAGTGAGTCAGGAGGTTTTACAGATTTCTCTGATGCATCTCTTTCTAGCTCATCAGTTGTCTACCACAAGCAACATATGCTCAGTTCTAAAACCTAGAGAGATGACTCCTGAGACAGCATTTTAAGTCCTCATTAATGCACAATAGACGCAAATGTTAGAAATGCACTTATGCTACCTCCTTAGACACCTTGTTTCTAAGGCAGCCTATATTGCATCCTTTTCAGAGAAGGCATTGTGGGTTGAGCTACATGTAAAAAAAGAAAACAGAACAACAAAAAAAAAAAAAAAAATAAGATGATGTGTAAGACTATACAAATGTATATAAATGTACAAATAAAAAGTTTAATGAAATATTTGAAAGGTGGTCTCGAGAAAAAAAAAAAAAAAACAATATTGCTACGTCCAAAAAGTTATAATCGCTTATTAATGTTTATTGGGGTATCAACTGTAAGTCAAATCTCCAGGAGCACAATTGTGTGGCACATGGATTTGCTGCATTAGTTGAAGTGTTCCAAATCATCACCTCAGTAAACAGATGCAAATTTTTAGTACAGAGCTGGAGTCCTGTTTTGGTTTCCCTACTTGCATATCCAGGCTGGTGTGACTGACATTTTTCAATTACACTGCATTCGCCACATTTCATTGTCTTTTCAGAGAATGGCCTGGTAAGGTAAATTGTATTCTTAAGAAAATAAAACCATTCACAATGATGATGGCAATACATGACTCACTATTTTTACACGCTATTTATAGTCCATTTCAATTGCTATATTCAAAGATATTGAGCATCTTTAACACATTATGATAAGACAGCACACACTATATTGCTTTTTTTCATTAGAAAGGAAACAGCACACAAGATTGATGCTTGTTGAATGTTGCACTTTCTCTGATATAATACCTGATGTCTCACAGATGGTGTCAAACATTTAGAAGTTTATTGCAGAATTTCGCTGCAATGGAGAGCATAATGTCTGGTGTTTCTCCGCCCCAGCCGTGGGTGTACCAGTGTAGCCAGAGTCTGATAAAAGTATTTAGTTGCAGCAGGGTCCTGCACCGATGAAGAAGGGTTCTATCTCTCCCTACATGTTAATTGTTCGCTGACACCGTAATAAGCTACACAATTCCAATTCTGTCCCTCCGCTCAATGCTCCAACAAAAAGTCACCCCAAGGCATCAAATCTCTTCCAGAAAGCCTCTATCGCTGCAGCAGCCTGCAGCCAGGAGCGCAGTACCTTGATCTCTTGGCAAGGGACTAAACCATATTCAACCATCATCCATCAGTATAAACAAAGTGTATGTGCAAAGAACAGCCTTCAAACTTTCTACACGCAAATATTAAGGCTATAATTAGATTACTTTTCGAATGCCAAGTCTGAAACTCAGTTCGATTCTCCCTGCAGTTTTTGTATTCACACATAATATTTTTGCCCCAAATGGTGTTGGCATGTCTTCTAGTACTATCTGTTGATCCTGTATCAATCTAGGAATAGATGTCCAGCTTCACAAGTTTTCCCCTTTTTCCACCATTTTTTTAAAAAAAGTTTTATTTTATTACATAATCTTAACATACACAAACAGCACTTGTGTCTGTCTGTCATAGATACAAAAAATACAAGACAAGCAGCAATGAGAACTGCATTATGCTATACTAAGGCAAATTATTCCGTAAATCAATATTTTTTATTTCCGCAAGTAGATCTGGAATGAAAGCAATCCAGCCTTGGGTTTCTTTGGAGTGAACCCCAACAACAACACAACCAAAAGCATTCACACCAGCCAAACACTTTTTTTTTTACAGCAAAAGTTGTAGTATAGCGAAAGTGTCAAGTGTCAGCGTCACGTCAATAATTTTTATATTCTATCTGTTTCTTTTTATATAATTATCTAATTAAAAAAAACTTTGCTACATGTACTGCATTATACGCTAACTGAAGACTTGTTTATGAGCAAACTTGCATATCCTTGATCTTTTTGTTGATTTTGATGGCTTCCATTGTCCCTAATTTGTAAGTTGCTTTGGATAAAAGCGTCTGATAAATGACTAAATGTAAATGTAATAATGATAATAAACAACTTTTGGGTGTGTTTTATGAAATAATTTAGTATATTTAAAATCTATTGACATCAGTATGATGTCAAGAACAAAACATTTGGTTAAGCACATGTTATGAATTAGGTGAAAAATGTTTCATAGAACTACTGTGCATATAAATACTGTGGTGGGATAAGCAATACGAACAGACACAGTGGGTGTGGCGTCAGGCCTCGGAGATGCTTTTATTAACAAAAAGATAACCAAAGAGGAATAAATGTGTCCAATGGGGAAGAATGTCCAAATAAACAGTGAATCTGGTGTCCCCGTCGTTGCAGCGGGGTATGTGAGGGCCGTAGTGTTCAGGAAGAAAGGGTCCTGGTAAGGGGCAGAGTCCCGGCGGCCACACACACTCCCCTATTTTTGTCCGGGGCGCGAGGGGCGGCGGCTTCTTCCAGCTGCTGCATCCTCTCGCTTGAAGGGACTAGACGGCCTGGCACCAGACCTGGCCCGACGGCCGTGTAACTGGTGCGGTTCTTGTCCGGATTGCGGGTCCGGCGCTCACGTCTCTGGTGGGCAAGGGAGTCCCTCTATGCACCCTTCCTGGAACCCACAAGGGACACCAGAGTGCTTGCACGGTAAAGATGACAGTCGCTCGACGGAGAGGCGCGCTCGGCATTTAATCAGCGGCAGTGAATGGGGCTCCATTTGCATCAGGTGTTGCCCGCATCACACGCCGCCAGCCCTGGCTCTTACAGTGCGCCTCCTCGCGCGTACCCACTCCTGTCGGGAAGCCTGTTTGAGGGCAGTGATAAGGGACAGGGTGACCATGATACATTTGGTGTGGGCAGCCGACTCGTCACAAGACAAATAATCCATAGGTATTGTTAAGGAATGAGATGCAACTATTCCAAGCAGTATACTTTCATTTTTCTACACAGGAGATTCAGAAATGAATGAAAATGTACTTGTGGCTGCAAGTATCAAACAACCAAGGGATCTTTGGATAGGGCTGCCAGTAATCAACACAGAGTAACTAATCCTCTATGTCTAGATTTACATATGCCCTCTCCAGTACATTGACCTAAGAAGTAAATTTAGCATGCGGTTAGAGCTCACTGCAAAATGTGTATCACGACACATGCAGATGAATCGATTCGAATGAGATTCATAGTCTTCCTTGATTGAGTCTGGGCAAAGATCTGCATGCCTCTTGCAAGCCATGAACTGAGAGAGGGATTTTTGTGATATTTGGAGCGATGGGGCAGGGAACACTTTGTAGCATTGTGCAAGCCTTCAGGACCCCCTTGTTGGAGGTAAGTGATGACCGTGTCAATACCTGCCTGCCCACTTACAGTACACAGACCTTATATAGACAGCGTTAATGGAAGAGAAACATGCCGGAAGTTTTGAAGCAGAGACACACTTTTGCAAAAGCCATATAAAAATGACTTATAATGTGCCTCCTTGCAGAGGTATTTGCATAACATCAGCACTGGAATTAGGTATGGTTTTTATATGCGATTGTTAATCTAACTATACAGTACTGTAATATGGGTTTGAGCTGTAAGCTGTCCAGTTTAAACATTTATAAATAAGGTAACCGGAATAAAATTCCTATCATACATGACAATCATCCTCTATTTCTGATGTAGGAATATCCCCCTAAAGAATTTACAATCACTATTTTTTTTTTGGGGAAATGTTATATACTCACAGAATAAAAATAAGTTTACACATTTCAAAGAATTTTATTTGCAGCATTTATTTGGGAAAATTTATATTTGAGTTGTTAGGATACAAAGTGCAAAAAAGACACTAAGTTGTAGTGTTGAAAGTCATGTGCACTCTCTAACATTTACAGTGACAGGTGTGGCGGGATGTAATACAGTTTTTTAACCACCTTTTTGTGTGATACATGCTAGTCATATAACCTATATATTATGTAAGAAAATGACATAATAAACACTTCCCTCTCCATTCAGTTGACGAGTACAGCTGGCCAGCGAATACCTATCCTTCATGTGCTCTTCGCGAACCTCAGCCTGCTTATATGCGAACTAACATCATCTAGGCGACTAACTAGTGAGTGGCACAAGTCTCCTAACTCCCGCTCCAGTACGTGTGACGGTAGCTGGCACAACGTCAGACTCTCCTTACCCGATACTCTCTGAAGTCATGTTGAAGGGCAGAATAAAAAGGTCAATACCGTACTTCATACCTTGAGCGCCCGCATGAAATCAAACTCAAAAAGAAGTGGAGACACAGGTAAGAAAAAGTCCTGCCAAATCTTAATGTTGGCAATGTGCAGCGCCTCGTTCCTTATGCTAAGACAGACATGGCAAAATGCCCTTTCACTTTAGTGTGGTCTAAACATCCTTGTTCTACTTAAACATAATTTAATGATATAGATTACGTGTTGTAGATGTTGTTTTTTTAATTCAAGTTCATTACTGTTTTTGTCAGTATATAAGGATTGTCACCAGCATACCTTCCACAACTTTTTGCATAGGAAAAGAGGAGTGAATGTGGAGGGTACGGGCTTTGACTCACTATTCACTCAAAGGGCAAGCACCCCCGTTTTTCACTTTGATCTTTTTATCTCTGGGTCAGAGTTATTAAAAATTTTACCTCACATTGCCTGTTGTTCCTACTGAATGCAAACAGGAAGACTCCTGGAAATGTTCTTATTTTTAGCACGCTGCAAAGCTATGAG
>NC_056616.1:6332696-6374943 GCF_018340385.1 Cyprinus carpio
GGAAATGGACAGCAGAAAGCGACATCCTATTTTTCTTTAGGCTTATTTTACGCACAAAGATTTAATTTTAATTGTGAATGTACACAAATAAAGGCAAACCGTTAACAGTTCTGATTATCTTTATGACTAAAAGGAAAAGTTGCTTCCACTGTTAGAACAAGTGATTGACCTCGCACTGGGTAAGGAAAAAGCGCGGCACTGTGTTGGCGTCACCCGAATAGACCGGGGATATTATTCCGACGGGCTCCGTTGAACGGCGGGGCAGGAGGACATGAGAGGCGGAAGGTGGAGGCGGAGTGTGGAACTGGCTGGACAGCTCGGAAATCTTGGGAGGCCAAAGTACCGAGGGCGCCTGTCGGCAGACGGAGATGTCCTCCTCCATGCCTTTCCCAAGGAGGACGCCCTGGGTGATTCCACGGCGGTTCGGAACGGGCTGCCACTCGCTGAGTCCATCTACTGGTCAGATTGTTCGGTGATGAGTATTGAAGAGAGAGGACTCAAATGCGAGGAGCAAAATGGACTACAGATCTTTAATTAAACAAAGGAAAGCCAAAGGTAAATCCAACCAAGGCGTACAAAAGATGAGAAAAACAGAGGAAGCCTTAGGCTGGGTAGTATAAATAACTCAGGAGACCTCTGTGGCTGGAACGACAGCAGGCTGGCGAAGGGGAGGCTTGACTGGGCTCAGGGAGAAACCGGAGATGGAGTCGCAGGGGGGAGCGCGGACGGCCTCCGGGTTGGATAGCAGGTAAGGTTCTGCTGGGGGCAAATGGTGAGCACAGAGAAATTCGGGGACAGTGATTAGTGGTTAACAAAAAACCCACCCCAGACTAGCCGGGACCGGACTGGACCGGACACGGACCAAACTCTAAGTGAAGCACTTCAATGACCAATGCTTCATTCGGAGGTAAACAATCTGGACCAAGCGGAACCTGAGAACGAGAGGGTAGAAGTGCCAGCTAACAAGGCCAATATGAAAGCAGGTGGGGGGAAAATTATTTTAATGAGAAGTGAAGTCAGATGTGACACAGAAGCGAAAACGAGCGGGGGAAAGGCGGGGGGAGACAGAGAGAGAAAAGGAGAGAGATAGAGACCAGGATCATGACAAGACCATGACAGTTTGGCAGCATCCAGTATACGGTATCATTACCCTGCGTGACAAAAAACCAAAGTGGATCAAAAAAACCCATTAGAAATACATCATAGGAAATTCTTAGGAGTTTCCAATAAAACAATTACAAAATTCCTTTTTGTAGTGTTTTTGGGCATTATTCCCAATAGGAATTACTATTGTTCTATTGTTGTTCCCATCTGCCAAATTACATCCAACCAATGGAATCTATCAAAAAACCAGTAGACACTACTTAAATCCATTACATTTTCTATTGTAATTTGTAAAGGGGTTCTATTTGGGGTTTTTTTCAGCAGGGAATATTGGTATTGTTATTGGTAATGCTATTACTACTTTTACAGAATTTACTTAATTACCGAATTTCACAGGAAAGATTAGTTTATTTTGTGTAAATAAAGAACTGTATTACTTTAGGTAATTATTCAAGTATTTAATAGGTTACATAGGATGATTTATTCATATTTAAGTATTTGGGATTTTTTGTGGAAAATGTGCTGAATGTTTAATTTCATCCAAGTGAAATTAGCAAAGCAGTTAGACTGAATTTACACTTGTTTTAGATGTGACCAGGCATGATTGACACAGGTTGTGCGTGTGTGCGTCAAGCCTCGTCCACATTGCCAGATGTGGCACTCGAATAACCAAACGAATCGCGCGATCACTTAATCGCACAGCCCTACTGCTGTGACCTTTTCTATGCCTTTTCTGGGTTCGTCTTGGTCGTTGCATTTCTTCTTCAGTCCACCTATAAAAACAAAAAGTTTACACACATAATTTACATTTAGTCATTTAGCAGACACTTTTTATCCAAAGCGACTTACAAATGAGGACATATAATCATCTGAAATGTCCAGCTACATACTTGGGTTACATTTTATTTTATAGTGTACTTCTCACAGTGTAGCTGTACATATACTACTCAGTAATGTTAATTAACAACATTTTATATTTTAACTATAAGGGTTAAAATATTAGTTCACCCCAAAATGAAAACGGTCATTTACTCACCCTCATGTTGTTCCACACCCATAAAACTAGTTTGTCTTCTAAACAATTGAAGATATTTTTAATGAAATCTGAGAGATGTCTGTTCCTCCACTGGAATATATATAAGTATATGATGAACGTTTTCATTTTGGGCTGAACTAAATTAATGCACATTTTTATAATAAGTACATGTAAAATGGAGGCTTTAAAAATTAGGGAGGTCTGCGGGGTGGGGGACCCCACAATCCAACTCCTCATTATATACACTATAAACAAAACATATAATCAAATTTGTTAATACTTTCCTATAGTTAGGGGTGAATAATTTTATCAGCTGTTTATTGTTAATGCAAAAATAAATATTACTGTTATAGTTTTTATTAATAGCCATTGCTATACAGCTGATAACATTGTCTAGTGCTCTTATGAATTGTGAAAATCTAACTTACTATACTGAATGACATAGCATAGACTTCTTCATGGCTAGCTTTTGCGTATTTCATTTCATTCTAACCTGTTGTACAGATCTGTGTACTAGTATTAAATGCTACTGTTTTGACAACGTTGATGATGTTTTTAACCGATTGTGTGTCCCGTCAGCAAACTTGACCGTGGGTTTTTGATTACTGTCAGTTTAAGATGCAGTGTTGCTATATTGTTTTTTTTTAACTAACCAAAAACCGAAAAATAAATAAAAATAAACATAAATTATGTCAAATCTTTTGCAATTAAGATAATACAATATATTTCCTGAACCTAAACTGCAACTTCCCACTTCATTAACTTTCTAAAGTGTCAAATTAAGTGGAAAAGTCAAGTCTAAAAACGCGTATAATAGCTGAATCTGGCAACACGGGGGCTGCGCCAGCGCCCTCCCTTACAACTCTCACAAGAGCTCGCTTTTAAACATGAAAAGCCTAAAGAATGGAGGTCTCCAAACTGTTTGAAATCCACCCTACTAGCCGCTTTTAGGAGCTAACGTTAGTTATGTCAGATACCTTAAAAACTCAGTATTTTGCCATTCAAACGCGGTTATTACTATAAATTGTGTGGAAATTCAGTTTCCACTCAGGTAAAAAAAAATAGAGGCTAGACGGCCACAAAATGCATCAGTAAAGCATAAAAATGAACAACAACCGAGAATCCTACTTCATTAATGACTGGCAAAAACAAAACTACACCTTACCATCAACAAAAAAGACATGCTTTAAGCCTTACAGACATTTTTAGCGATTACGCGGTCAGAAAAAAAAAACATTATTTTAAAGGCTACATTATTTTAAAGGTAATTTAAACAGTCAAAACAATGTTCCCCATACTTGAAACCTTGGATAATTAAATAATTTCTAGAAAATATGCATTTTACCTGCTTATTTTCGATCCGACTCGTCGTCTGTGAACTGTTAAAAGTAGTGACTCCTGCCGTGCTGCCGCTCCACTGTGTTTAGAAGAGACTGTATCCTTGCGCCATGCAGCGCAGGAATTCCTTTTGTTCGAATATTTAAAATCTTTACAGTTATACATTTAAATGTACGTTTATTTTCAGCCAAGATCAATGACATATGATATTATGATATAATATTATGTGAAAAAAAAAAAAATCGAACTAAAATTTGAATGCAACAGGACTACTTCGTCAAGCGGAAGGTGTTGTCAGAAGATCATTTGAGAGGGTAGGTCCCATGTGAGACCGTCTAGAGTTAAAAAAAAAAAAAAAAAGTTTAGAGTTTGTGATTGTCCCTGCTAAAATGTGTGCAGTAAAAGAAAAGTGCATTTTGATAAATGGATAGTCAGGGTAACATTGAAATATTGATTCACACATTTTCATTTAAAAAGTAGTTATTTTGATCAGATCCATAAAATATTAAACTGTTATATTTGTTGTTTAAAAAGTGACTAAGTTAAAAGGTGTAAAGATGTTTTTTAAGTTTGAAATCATTTTGCCCACATAGATCCAAGAAGGTCCCATATGTTCAAACCTATATGGGACCCACATTGTGAAACACATATGGGACCCACATAAATTGCCCATCTTCAGCCCATGCCCACATAGATCCCATGAAGGCCCCATATGTTCAAACCTATATGGGACCCACATTGTGAAACACACATGGGACCCACATAAATTGCCCATCTTCAGCCCATGCCCACATAGATCCCATGAAGGCCCCATATGTTCAAACCTATATGGGACCCACATTGTGAAACACATATGGGACCCACATAAATTGCCCAATCTTCAGCCCATGCCCACATAGATCCCATGAAGGCCCATATGTTCAAACCTATATGGGACCCCACATTGTGAAACACACATGGGACCCACATAAATTGCCCATCTTCAGCCCATGCCCACATAGATCCCATGACAGGCCCCATATTGTTCAAAAACCCCATATGGGACCCACATTGTGAAAAACACATGGGACTCACATAAATTGCCCATCTTCAGCCCATGCCCACATAAATCCCATGAAAGCCCCATATGTTCAAACCCATATGGGACCCACATTGTGAAAAACACATGGGACTCACATAAATTGCCCATCTTCAGCCCATGCCCACATGGAACCCACGCTGCCCAGGTATAACCCATATGGGGCCCACATATCAATGTTGGCTGGGTTGCCCTCCGACCACCAGGGCCTCCTAACAATTCCCATAACTACTTATTGGCTTCATCACTCTGTCTCCTCTCCACCAATAAGCTGGTGTGTGGTGGGTGTTCTGGCGCAATATGGCTGCCATCACATCATCCAGGTGCCTATGTTTTATTTATTTATTTATTTTTAATTCAAAAAACGCAGGTGTTAACTAAATCTTTAAATCTTGATTCTCAAATATGTGTAAATAGATGGATTTTCCACTTTTATAGATTAGGTCCCTCTATAATGGGCGATGCTCAAAGTATCCTAATAATGTAATCTATTAACTATGCATAAAAACCTGTCTGTTTACTTAAGTAACAGATGGGTGTCATGCCACAAAATATTTTTAGTATGAGTGACTTTGTATTTAATGTGAATTTAATAAAAAAACATTGTAAGTTAGTCTAAATTCATAACACTTTCATTTTTAAAGAACATTTTCTCTGACTTCAGTCTAGAGTTAGAGCACTCTCAAAAACTCCCATTAAAATCACTGAACCTGTTTACAACGCCAGCATTTTAGCGATGACTCATCTGAACGCCTCTGATTGGTCATTGCATTCATAAACTCAACAGAATCGTGTGTGATTGGTTATAATGCAGCGCTGTACAAACGCGTCTGTCTTGGGCTCAGCTCCTGCCAGCGAATGCAGATTTGAATTAAGCAGCCGATGATATGACGTGTTGAAAGAATTAATTAGGCCACTGTGATTGTATCAAATATTAAAAATATTGTTCCGTTTTTTTTTTTTTTTTATATTGTCTTTTGGAAGCTGCATTCAAAATCCACTAAGCTCAAAAATCTGAGGGGCACGTGCCCCCTCACTTCGAATGGGTATGACGCCTCTGGGTAGAGAGGTTTACAAAAAGGGGTTTGAGTTACTAATAATCAACATTTAACCTGGTAAAAAATATTTATTTAATGTTATCCGTGTTATATTTCATCTGCAACAGCAATGTGAACTTTTATAAACATCAATTTGGTCTTTAACTTTTAAGTGCATCATTATGCATAAATATGAGCAGAGTTCTCAGCATGAAAGACCCGCGACTGGCAGATCAATGAGCTACTTATTTTCTCTCCAGTACGGTAGGAAGTTAAATGAAATGAAATGTGGAGAATGTTAACTGTGACAAGATGATTGACAGGCCAGTTTACAGTGACAGGGTGCGTGTAACAGGTGCGACAGAGCCGTCCCTTAAAGACGCAATTGTATGACATGATAGTATGTCCCAAAGCTTGCCTACTCTTCTTCTACACACTCAAAAGTGTGTACTTTTTGTCTTCGGCAAATCAGCTGCCTAGGATGCAGCCATGGAGAGTTACCCGCACCAATATGGCGGCGACGTTGACGTGCTTTCGAACGGCCAATGAGGCGTCAAGTGCTGCGTCCCGTGCTAAATAATATCCGTGCTAAATAGTATTAGAAAATAGAATTAGTATGTCCCAAATCAGTATGTTTAAAAAAGTATGCCAAAGATTCCCGGTTGGTCTACTACTTCCGGTTATAATTCGAAGTGTAGATCGATGCACACTCTAACGGCTAATATTGTCCACATTGCGCGGTGGACGAGGATTCGATTAGAACTACAAACTCGCATAAAAAGTGTTTAAAAAAACCCCCGCAAACATGGCGGATATACGCGACACGGACAGGTAGAGAAAGGAATTTGAGTGATAGATAATCAGTGTCTATCTATCATTTTTATATTTCATCTGCAGCAACACTGTGAACTTTTATAATGATACGTTTAAATGCATCATTTACAAACACATGAACTTCTCTGCATGATAGAGTCGCGACTAGCAGATCAACGTGCCTCTTCATTTCTCTCCAGTACGGTAGGAAATCACATTAAACGAAATGTGGATGATGTTAACTGTGACAAGATGAGTGACAATGCACGTACCTAAGCAACAGAGTCTGTTAATGAAGCAGCTATGGCTAAGTAGTATGTCCCAAAGCTTCCCTACTATTCTTCTACATACTCAAAAGTACTTTTTCTTCACAAAAACTGTACATAGCCTACTTTTAGGGCATAGTATAAGTAGGCGAATTGGGACGCAGCACTGGTGTTTTTTTATGTCTATGACAGGAACTGAATAATATCTTGATTGGATGGCTCAGACTGTTCGCTCCGCAATATTTGCATAAAGAGAATGTGGACTTTCCCTAATTTGCATAGGACAGAACGTTTCCTGAGCAAACCGAAAGCAGGTGTGTCGCTGTTTACTGCTTTACAGGAAGAGACAGGCTCACGACAGGTAAGGAGCAGACAAAAACCTGTAATTAATGCTTGTTTAAACTTAAAACATTTAATCTATTTAAACTTTTATTTATTTGCATGGAACTTTAGATTAGGCTACCGTATATCCTATGTGCTTGCCTTGATGATTGGGAATGTTTAGTAAAGAAAGGTGAACGGTTTCAACTATTGCATCACACGAGGCCTCATGAACTCGGCTCTTATATTCTTCCTCTTCTTCTTTAAATTCCCTATTGTTTTCTCTATAATTTCCTGAACTTGGTTTTGTGTCATTTCCCTCAGATATCGCAATCTGAATTCAGGAATACAGGAAAAGCAATGGACTCATTTCCAGGTAAGTTTCCAGGTTTTGGGAAATAAAGGTTAAAGTAGGCTAAATGGTATTATTGAAAGACATTGGGATTTGGCATGAAATCAGATCCGCATGTAGTGTTTCTCAACTGATTTAGATTTCATTCAGCACTCGCATTTACATTGCCTACTCATTTTACCCCCGTGTCGTCAACGCCTCTCGAATGGAGTGACGTCAAACTTTGCCGAAATGAATTGTGGGTCCGTTCCGTCGCGTCGCGTAGTGTCCGTTGCTCGCGGCAGAAGTTGAAAACTTTTCAAGCGCCAACGCAGGCGTCAGCCAATCAGATCACCTTGATACCCTGGTGCAGACGCTTACCGATCGCTTTCATACAACACCAGCAAATTTATATGATTGGCTATAGTTACTATGACGGCTGCGTCAGTACCAAGCTTCAGAAACGCCCTCTATCAAGTGTCGACGCCGACGCCCCGTGTGAATGTGACCGTAATAAGATACGACATGCTATAAAAAGATTCTCTGCTTAAATGATTTTTTAAAAATAATAATAATTAGCGCTACACCGGTTGAGAAAAGTACAGAAGAATTACACATTTGATCAAAGCTAGAATAATCCCTTATTTTTCATTGTGCAAGAAAGAAAGCTTAAAGAAAAATCAAAGCCATTTAATACACTGATTTGATTTAAATAAATGACTTTGAATTAAATTATGCTTATAGAATATTTATGTATTTAAATTCATTGACATTTAAAGCCATAGTTGCTTGTCTTGTTGATTTTGATTGATATTATGAACAATAAGTCTTTAGGCCTACACAGTGCACAGAGGGAGTACACTACATCTGAACATAAAGATATATTTCTATTTCTTAATGATCACTATACAGTTTGTGTGCAGATGACAAAATACCAGCAAATCTGAAGAAGGTTGCAGGGGTGCAGTCATTTTTGCTGTGTATTGTATATAAGTTTAGCCTATTCCACGGTTAAATATGGTTCTCAAATCTGAGTGGATAAGAGGCATTACAATCATCTATATTAGCACCAGGATTTTTCACCATTGCTCCATTATGTCTTTATTCTTACAGCTTAAATATGTCTTAGCCCACTCCCTACACTTTGTCAAACCTTGATGCCTGTTGTGTATTCAATACACAATTGCTGCTCTCAAGATACACTATATAGCCAAAAGTATAGGGACACCGCCTTCTAATGAACAGGTTTGACTATTTTAGTAATTTCCATGAGTACAGATCTTAATGTTTAAGCATATGATATTCTAGGGAATTGCGTGCTTCTAATTTTAAAGCAACAGATTGGACAGGACCCTTTTCTGTTCTAACATGACAATGCCTCTGTGTATAAGGCAAGGTTCAGAAAGAAATGATTGATTCAGTCAGTGTGAATAGTAGTTGTCATAGTAGTCTCAGTTTAATAGTATAAAAGTAATAATATATTATTAATAATAATAATAGTCTCAGTAGACACATTTCACAATTTAGCTTAAACCCCACTGACTTGGTCCTCTCCAGTACCAAACATACATCAGTATATCATCCATATATAGATTGAATCTCCATCAAGCCCTTTTGAGTGTTTTATTCATCTTGTGTTGGTTAATTTAAATCAAGATTTCTAGAGTGCTTGTGATGCCAATTGGAAGATGTTTAAAGGCATATTTGTGTTATGAATGTGGTAAGCTCGATACTTTATGGCTGCAGAGGCATCTTCTAAAGCCTGAGGCAGCT
Source organism: Cyprinus carpio (assembly GCF_018340385.1). Lineage (NCBI taxonomy): Eukaryota > Metazoa > Chordata > Actinopteri > Cypriniformes > Cyprinidae > Cyprinus > Cyprinus carpio. Next base: position 6,341,794 of record NC_056616.1, read on the forward strand.
TAAAACTATTTAGCAGGGAAGGACATAGCCTTATTTAAAAATACCTTGCCATTCTGTTTTAGGGCTAGCACCATGGATGCACAACAGTAGGGTCCGTCACTGGCTCAATAACCCCATTATCTTCCATCTATTGTAGCTCCTTTTTTTTTTTTCTTTAGCAAAAGTGGCAGTGGAACTCTACATGCTGTGTGCACTGTATATACTTCAGTGCATCTCACTAGTTCCATTGTAAATACTGTGGCTTGGCTTAGCAAATTTTTTATACTTTGGCCACGGACAACATAGGAACGTGTACACTGTACAGATTTCCTTTGCATGTTGTGCTGGCTTATCCCCATCCCCATCCCTATCCCTATACCCATGCAAGTCCAGCTGACCACCAGGGTTGCACAATGTGACATTTAGCTACTGTAAATCTCTCTCTGGAATTAGTGTACATTAGTGTACTCACATTTACATTACATACATCTAAATTTAGTCCTTTAGCAGACTTTTTGTCCAAAGTGACTTACAAATGAGGACAATGAAAGCAAAAAAAAACAAAAAAAATAACCAAAATACCATAACAAGCCATAAAAATTAACAAAGCTAAACAAACAACACATAGAAATATATTTAATTATATAATAAAAAGAAAACAGATAAAAATTAGAATAAAAAAGAATAGAGCAAGCTCATGCTTTTGTTAATTGTATAATTAATAAAAAGAAAAGGAATAGATAGAATAGAGAAGCTATTGTTAGTTTAAAAAAAACTTTTAAATAACATATTGCAAACCAGCAACTAAATTTGACATGAACTATCGCATAAATGTTGTTTCTTATGCTCAGATAGCATTAAAAAGGACATTTGCATGTGTTGCCCTAAGCCCATGTGTCTAAGGACACTGATTGTTTCTATGCTAGCCAGAGCTTCTAATGATGGTTACAGTGACGTAATGACTTTAAGAACTGGCGAATGACTTACTTATTTAGAAAGCGGTATTTAGAATAGCTTTGCACTTTGTTCAATTCATAGCAATATGAGTACCATCTTTGGCATATACAAAGGCTTTGCCCACTTATTTACATTTAATTAATGTTGATTTCTTTGCTCAACTTTTTTGCAACATTTCCTTGTCAGCTGCCTATCCTTGTGCAACCTCCTGCACTGTAGCGCATGCTCCCCCCTGCTGGTGAACTTCCTCTTCACATTTGTCCAACACTCTGAATTATGCAGCCCCTAAAGGGACATGGTGGTGGAAAAAAATCAGAGTGAGTGAAAAAATTTGGGGTGGGAGGCAAAAATATTTCTAAGATTTTTCTAAGCGTTCCCTCGCAAAACATTTGCATTCTCTCACAAAACCAGTTGAGTTCGGACAAACATTTCCTGTTTACTTTACAGATTGTAGTGGTTCATACAGCTTCATACGTTCACAATGGAGCAGTTTATAGAGTTTTATTTTGAACTTGGATGAAATAGGGGGAAGTCATGGCCTAATGGTTAGAGAGTCGGACTCACAATCCAAGGGTTGTGAGTTCGAGTCTCGGGCTGGCAGGAATTGTAGGTGGGGGGAGTGAATGTACAGCACTCTCTCCACCTTCAGTACCACGACTGAGGTGCCCTTGAGCAAGGCACCGAACCCCCAAGTGCCGCAGCATAAATGGCTGCCCACTGCTCTGGGTGTGTGTTCACGGTGTGTGTGTGTTCACTGCTGTGTGTGTGCACTTTGGATGGGTTAAATGCAGAGCATGAATTCTGAGTATGGGTCCCCATACTTGGCTGTATGTCACGTCACTTTCACTTTCATAATCAGTGCATTCTTATCAAGGCACGGTTTTGGGACATTATAAAACACTGGATGACAAAATTCAGTACACACCTTATCAATAAAGCATAGAGACAAGCAGGATAGCCCAGAATATGAATTACCCGGTAAATGGCACTTTAAGCGTATCCCCCATAAGAAAATGCTTAATTAATGGACTAAGACAGTGGTATAAAAAGGCAGAATCGATTCAGTATACAGTTTATTAATAAAAAATAAATTAAACCCAAAATAACACAAGAATAACAGAATCCCATACCTCCCATAAAGAAAATGCGGCTTAATGAAGACGATAATAAAAAAAAAACCATATATGCTATAGAAATTCTATATATAAAAAAAAAAAAATGAGTGTACATGCAAGCAGATGAGCCCATATGAGCTGAATTGCATAAGCGTTTTCTTTCTCATTGAAAACCGCACTTAATGTGGCTAAATCTAAGAAGACAGTGATATTAAAAAGCCCAAATTTGATACTAAAAATATTCTACAGGCAATCAACGCAGTAATTCATTAAGTCAGTGGTTCTCAAAACTTTTACAATGCTGTACCCCCAAGGGCATTTAACCTAACATTCATTCATGAGTACCCCCACTTAGTCACCGCAGTCACACCTTTTCCATTAAGGGGCAATATTTGCACCCTTAAATTGATTTACAGGTGCATTTTTAATGTTATAGAGGCAAAGTTTTTCTAGCCTTATTAATTGTATGTCATGTTTTATGTCATACTCTTGACATTCCATTAAGTGTATTATTGATATAATAAAGCAATAAATGATGGCAAAACATAGTGATACTTGTAGATTCAAAATTAAAATCACCAGTAGGTCTTAATGAGCAAGGCGTCGCATCCATTCATTCATTCATTCATTCATTCATTCATTCATTCATTCAGTAACTAAGCAAATGGTTGTAGTTATGAAAGGGTTATTAATCAGAAATCGGCACACCAGTTCTGTTGCGGATTTCGTAGGAACTATTATTTCGTTGTAAAATGTAACAAACAATATTGTTTAAAATTCTTTAAAAATAAAAATTTGTTCATTATTAAAATAAATCACAGAATCGCCAATACAGATAAAATGTTACACAGTCAATTTAAATAATCTTAATTATAGTCTGCCGTACAGCGTGAGCCCCGGTCCACTCCAGTGTGGCACATTTTTGTTCATTATGATTTTTTTCCCATCGATATTGGAACATACAAAGCCCAGTTAATTTAATAAATAATGGTTTAGCTTCAAATACATTGCGAATATGGAAACACAAAAGTGGTACGTGAGCCCATACTTTCGCTTTAAAGGGATACTCCATCCCAAAATGAAAATTTTGTTATTATTCACTTACTTCCATGTCGTTCCAAACCCGTAAAAGCTTCATTCATCTTCGGAACACAATTTAAGATATTTTGGATGAAAACAGGGAGGCTTGAGACTTTCCCATAGACTGCCAAAAAAATAACAGTGTCAAGGTCCAGAAAAGTATGAGGGTGCTTTCACACCTGCCTCATTTAGTTCGGTTGAATCGTACCAGAGTTCGTTTCCCCCTTTGGTGCGGTTCGTTTGGGCAGGTGTGAAAGCAGCAATCGCATTCGGGTGCACACCAAAGGCGGACCAAACAAGAGTACCGAGACCTGCTTGAAGAGGTGGTCTCGGTACGCTTTCAAACGAACTCTGGAGCGGTACTCTGGAGCGGTTTGTGGTGAGAACGTGATCCGACCTCGAACAGACCCAACTGCAAAAAGTACTGATCATTTTTGGACTAAACCAGCTGCCTGCGTAGTCAGCTTCGCTGTGCATTATGGGTAGTGATTAACGTGATGGATGAGGAAGTGTTTGTTGACAGTTTTTTTTTTTTTTTTTTTTTTTTTTTTTTTTTTTTTTTTTTTTTTGTGTGTTTGTTGCAGGGGGGAAGGAAGTCGACCGGAAGTTGAAGTCGGCCGCGTGCCGCCATCTTGTAGCAGAACTTCAGTTGCGTTAGCATCCCACTGACTCCCATTCATTTTGGCGTCACTTTGACAGCGAATAACTTTACATCTGAGGCATTTAAAAACCTCCATTGTGTCCATTATTTATTTCTAAAGATACACGACAATGTATAAAGGGCTCCATTACCTTCTATGTTACATTATGGCCCCCGTAGAAAACAGTTGTTGTAAAAATAGGCTAACGATTGCGTCATAACCACTCGACTCTCTGTCGCACAGTAGAGAAATTACCGTATGGACAGGAGGAGAAGATCGCAGGCAATCGGGTAGACGTCAAGAGATATGGCGTACTGGCATTACATTTTAAAATACTATACAAAATAATTAATCAGAATACTTACTCCTGCTCACTCAGGCCAAAGAACTCCCCGCTCAAGCTCGCCGTCTCTGCAAGATTAACGATGGCAGTTTTCACGCACAGCTACTAGAAGATTTACATCTGTCAGACAGGTTGCTGACGTCATCAAGTTTAGTTTGAGTCTGCGCGTCAGAAACAGAAGTTCTAAAAATCGCTAAAAATGGGCTTCACTTGTCTCAATTGAGTTCCAATGGGGTCGCTGTGTCCATTTCTTTTACTGTCTATGGTTTGTTGACAGTTTGCGCTTTAGCATGGCAGCTCGTGGATTAATGCACGCCTCCGCTTGACATTACGAGCGATGCCCGCTCGCCGTTTGCAGTGCATTAGAACGTTGTTTTCAAGCCGCATCCGCGCTTCATTCTAGAAATGTATCGTTTGCCATATTGTGGTGTATACAAACAATGTAATAGATTATGGCCAGGGACAATACCAGCCCGCGCGCAGTCGTCTCTCCATAGTTTGTGTTGTCTCCGTGTTGTTTGCTGGCTTTCCCTCTTAAAATTCCCCCACACAAAATCTGACCAATCGAAAAGCAGTTTAGGAAATACGTCGTCATGGCCAATGAGTGATGTGGATGTTGTCCATGTGACTGCATTTTGGTTCGTTTCAACTGGTTCGGACCAAAGCAATCAGTGTGGTGTGAAAAGGAACCAAAAAAGCTGAAAAATGCTACAATGTATAATTGTTTGCCCTTGGTTCGGACCAAATGAACCGAACTAGAGATGTGAAAGCACCCTGAAAAGCATCATCAGAATAGTCCATCTGCCATCAGTGATTCAACCGTAAAATAATAAATCTTGTACACAAAGAAAACAAAAATAACGACTTTATTCAACAATTCCTCTCCTCTGTGTCTCTCCAAATCAGTGTAGCGCCATTTTGACAAATCTGACTAGTACGCAAGCGGCTTATGCTCTTCTGTGTCAGCCGCGCCACAAGGTTTTTTACGTGTATTTACGCTTTGGTCTAAAAGCAACAGCGCATCTGCGTACTGCTCAGAATTGGCAAAATGGAGCAGAGCAGGGGGGCGCATCCAAAATGTGCAGAGCAGTGGGGCGCGAGGACTGGAATTGAGAAACGCTGACTTACACTGTCTTTTTTACACGTTGCGTTGCAACGCGCCGTATAAATATAAAACCATGACTGCATTTGTGATCGGAGAAATGACAAACAACAAACGCTACGCTACACTGCTCAAAACTCGTGTTTGAATCATCAGTGGCAATCATCATTTAGTAAAAATGCACTGCACACATCTGAATATTTGGGTTGAACTGTCCTGGAACAGTGTTGTAAATACAACTTAACCACTGATTTCTAGTTGTGTTCTCTTTTTGGAGACAAAGTAGTTTCGCTTTTACAAGGAAACACACAGTGTCTCCACAACATGGCAGCGGCATGGCAACAGCGAGAATAAAAGTTACGCCTTCTTTCTTTGCATGAACATTTGGGCAGCATTATTCAAATCTTCCCACATAGTGACGTAGACATGTGGGGGCGTGTTAGAATGAGCCATTTTAGGTAGGCGTGGTTGACTTTTAACTTTTATAAAGAATATCTCTTTGAATTTGAGACTTTAGTCTTTGCAACTTTACAGATCTTCTTTATGCACCAAGAGCTTGTAACACTCCAAAGAGAAAGGAAAAATTTAAATCACATTATATGACCCCTTTAAGCATTTTAGAATGTCACAAAACCATGCATTAAGGCCTTTCCACACTGAGTGCGATTCGAAAAAGAGAGGCGAATCGCTGATGAACTGTGCTTTCACACCAACACGAAACAATTGTTCACCTGCTAATTCCCGCCTGCACTGTATTTTTCCTCTCCTTACTTTCCGCTGCTCAATCAGTGTTGCCAACTAATTTTCAGAGAAAGTTGCTAAAGGAGGGTAAATTTGTTGCTAAAAAAAAATCATCAATACAACACCTCATAAAAAATTATTCAAAACAGTCACAAACATCAATGCAAATAGCAGCTAACTCAATTCACGTGATGTGTGTACTGGTAGGTACGGAAGTTCTAAGCGGCCATGCATTATAATTTTTTCCTTCTTGTTTTCTTGTTATAGCGACTTAATTTTCTCGTTATCTCGACATAACGTAAGTTGTTTTCTCGTTATAACGACTTAATTTTCTCGTTATCTGGACATAACAAATGTTGTTCTCTAAGATGTTACAAAACTGCGCCATCAGGTGGCACTATAGACCTGAATATAACTGATGGGGTGTTGCATACTGTATATCCACTTTACTGAACACGTTTGGGATAGAATAGGACCTTCCTCATGATCGCTATAATTTGTGCAGTATTGTTCATTATTGACATTTAATTCATTCGTAAATGTTAAATGCTTGAATCAATATGACTATTTTGTGTATTAAGTTCTTGCTATATGCATGAGTTTCACCAACGCGTTCTGTGTCATAAAATAATTGCTTATCAAAATCAAGGTTGACGTCACTGTATTCTGTTTGCACCTGTATCTTTATTTGTGCTTCTTTGAGGTACATGATTGTTAGTTAATAAGGGGATGTTCTGTTTATCTACAGTAGGACGGGCTTCAACGATGTAGGCTATTTGTGATGTGACTCTTTTACTTAATCTTTATTGTTAATCATATTGATGAGAAATGTGATGTATATGTAAAGTGTATAGGCTAATTTAATTCAGTGTTGTTCTATAGTGTTGTAATCTTTTGTTTTCCACACACACACACACACACACACACACACACACATAAACACACATACACAACATGTACACATCAACGCCCTTTTTAAACAGAAGCTTGTAATGCACATATGTCACAGCATATAATGACTTCTAAAAATTACAAATTATATATAATTTTATTTCAAATAAAGGGAAAATTAAAAGTGAGTTGAATCCAATAAGCTCTAAAAGATCTTAGAATAGTTCTGCATCCTTCTGAAGGCGTTCCTCCTGTGTTTGCAGTGTTGCTTTGACCATTTAAATATGTTAATTACAAAAACAAAAAGTTTGGTGTACTGTCTCTGGGAAAAAATATAAGTGATTGATCAGCCTTTATTTATGTATTGTAGACGTTATTACCTAGGCGAAGCAAAATTTGCTGAAATATAGGCTACAGTAAGAGCGCCTGGTTGTCCATCAGATGCCTGTCAATGTTAAGTTCATTACTAAAGTTCATTGTGTCGAGAATATTAAGTCATGATAATGAAAAAAAAAAACTCTGGTAAGTTCGAGATCACGAGAAAATTAAGTTGTTATAACGAGAAAACAAGAAGGAAATAAATAATGCATGGCTGCTTAGAACTTCCGTAGCTAGGCATCTTTGGTTTCCTATTTTTATGTAATTTGGATGGAAAATGTGTGGCTTTTTATAGTCACTTATCAAAAGTTGCTAAAAGTTGCCAAATAAATTTAAAAAATTGCTAAATTTGTTGCTGGGTGCTTTTGGAAGAAAAAGTTTATTTATTCATTTATTTTCTTCCCTTTTACTTAAAATTCAGTTCAATTCAAGTTTTTCTGTATAGAGCTTTTTACAATACAAATCATTGCAAAGCAACTTTACAGAAAATTAAGTTCCTGCAATATTTAGTTGTAGCTTATCAGTGGTGACTGTCAGTTTATGTACATATGGCAGAAATGTACGGAAAAATCAAATGAAGACGTAATCAAACAGACAATGAACACTATTAACAACAATTATTATATGATGCAATCAAACTTCTAGTACAATTTGGTAGTTTTGTATGTTGTTTCAGGGTTGGCATCAGCTGAGGTTCTCAGATGTTCTGGATCCAGACTGAAGGTTGTGTAATTCCTTTCCCGTGGCAAAAAAAAAAAAAATTGCATCAAGCTACACTTGAAAAATTTTTGTAATTCATGTATTTGTTTAAAAGTCACTTTAAACCATCATTGAGTGCTTGTAATAATGTCTGATTGTTGTAGTTAATTTTGATTATAACAGGCAGATTCTTTGTATGCTATCAACATCCTTTATTGTTATGAAAATACCATGAGCTTCATACAAAACACATACAGAAAATATATCGTTATAATCGTCTATTTGCTTTCATATGTCATGCAGAAAAGTGTTTCACTCAAAAAAAAATTCTTTTTTATTTAAAAGATCAAAATGTTCTCTATGCTCAGACACCAATGACAACAACATCTCGACATCCATATTCTTTGTATGTTGGTTGAAAGTAGGGATGGGTGTTTTAACCGTTAATTTTATTTACTTATCAAGAAATTTGATGCATAAAATAAGCTTCTAAGTGGAAAAATAGACTATATTAGCGAATAATTGTGTTGGATAGAACCATTTCTCCTGCTTATCGGAACACGCAAATGCTGAAAGACAGATCCAATCAATCACAGGCAGCGTTCACTGCTGACGCATGGCTTCACGTATTACATAACATTGTTACTTTATATAAAATTAACAAAAAAAAAAAAAAGCATAAGAAACCATTGCCACATTATTACATTACATTACATAACATTGTTACTTTATATAAAATTAATTCTAAAAAAAATGCATCATGGTTTCCACACAAATATAAAGCAACAATAAAAATAAATTTTTCTTGAGCAACAAATATAAAAATATAATTATTTCTGAAGGATCATGTGACACTGAAGACTGGAGTAATGATGCTGAAAATACAGCTTTGATTACAGATACATTTTAATTTACATTTTAAAATATATTAAAATATAAAATAGTTATTTTTAATCTTCATTTAAGTGTTTTTTTTTTTTTTTTTTTTGCTGCTTTTAAGTTTTTTTTTTTTTTTTTTTTTCAAATAAGTGCAGCCTTGGTGAGCATGAGACTTAAAAATTTTCTAAATCTTACTGACCGCAAACTTTTGTGTATACATGTAATATTCATTTTAAAATGGCTAGTTTGTGCAAGTATATTTATTTTTATTGTTAAAAGTTCAAATGGATTGTGTTATGTTCTGTAATTGTTGTTAATAAATCTGTCAGATTTGGTGGCCATGATGGTCAGAGGCCAATGGGCGAATTTGGCCAGGATGCCGGGGTTACACCCCTGCTCGTTTTCGAAGGACATCCAGGGATTTTTTATTGACCACAGAGAGCCAGGACCTTGGTTTAATGTCTCATCTGAAAGACAGTGCTTTTTGTCAGTATAGTGTCCCCATCACTACACTGGGGCATTAGGACCCACACAGACCACAGGGTGAAGCACCCCCCTGCTTGGCCTCAACTAACACCTCGTCCACTACCAACATATTTCCAACAACTCCCACCAACTAACTACACAACACTCAAAACCCTTTATCATCATCAGTCAGCCCAACCAGTCTTGGGCTCCTGGACGATATGGCTGCTTTATATGTATTTTTGTAAAATGGCACAACTTTTTAAATATCTGAAAATACACTCTTAACGTCAGTCAAGCATTATAATATGATAATCAAGTATTATTTAATAATTGAAGTTTAGTAATTAGAATTAAAACTTGGTTACATGTATGAATGCAAATTAGTAATTTTAACTGAATTTAGAACTGAAAAAACTAAAAAAAAAAAGGGAAAAAACTTAAAATGCACCAAAGATTAACGAAAAAAAAACTAACAATAATGCTGATAAGATATTATTATTATTATTATTATTATTATTATTATTATTATTATTATTATATGAATTCTACTAATAAGAACAATATAAAATGCACCAAAGATTAACGAGCTGCTGGATTCATGCATTAGCTGCTGGATTAGTCGCATATGCAAGTGATTTACTCGCAATGTAGAGGGTTGCTAGAGTAATGATGCTGAAAATTCAGCTTTGCATCACAAGAATATAATAGATTTTAGTGTATATTTAAATAGAAAAAATTATTTTACATCATAATAATATTTCAGAATATTAATTATTTCCTGTAGTTTTGATCAAATAAATTCAGCCTTGATGAGCATAAGAAACTCCTGTAAAAAACATAAAAAATAGTTTTGATCCCAAACCTTTGACTGGTAGTGTATATATTATTCTTTAATTTTTATTTACCATGCTGTTAATGTCGTAAACTTTGTTTTATCCTCTTTACTACAAACTGATTACACGGTGATTGATTACACATTACAATGATGATTCTGGTTTCTGTATAAGCTCAATACAAAAAAAGAATGTTGTTTGCTGGTTTTACAGCTGAAAAAGACAACAATACATAACTGGTTTACACCACACGTGTGGGAAAACGTATTGGATCCATAGTCGTCTTAAAATAGTAGCCTGTGAATGTACAACAGCACAAATTAATAAGGCCAAACCTAGTACTATCGATGTTTGCCAGGGTTTTTCACCCCCTAAAATACAGGATTATATATAAGAATAAAAAGGCTAAAAGTTTTTTCTTTTTCTTTTTCTTCTCTCTCAATGAAATATGTAAATTGATTATATGTCTGTTGTTTTTGCGTTCTATCCTGAATGGATGTTATGATGTTATTTGTTATATGTAAAGTACTAATAAAAAGTTTATCACAAAAAAAAAAAATCAGAAAAAGAAAAATTGTTAGACTGAGCAGCTGGGGTTTCTGAGTCTTCTGGACAAGTCTAGGTCTCAGTCAAGCCCAAGATGATGAGTGTGGATTATAAAGAAAAAGCAGAAATGTCTGCTTTGTTGACAGCTGACTGACAATTCCAGAGACCCAAAGAGAAAGAAGGGGTAAGGTTCAGTAGAGGATATAGAGATAGGAAGCAGGTTAGCAACATTACGTTGCCGTCTGCATGTGACGTTAGGCCATTGTCAAGAGACAACCATGATGGCAAGGAAGAGTGTGTAAAGGGAAGATAAAAATAGTACTTAAGTGCATTGCCTGTTTTGTTGCTCGATGAATTCACGCAGGTAAAGTTGCAGGTCTTTACACCAGAGATGTTCACAAGTTAGGGCTGGGCGATTTTGCAAAAAACTTTCTTTTTCCAGAAAGTTTGACAGATTCTCGATTTTATTTAATTTTTTTTTTATTTAAATTTTTTTTTTTTTTACGATTTTTAACTAGTCAACTTAAAAATGTAACTACAACATGATTCAACTTTTTCTTTATAAACCCTCTAGTTAAAGAAAATTCTATTCCAATTGCAGCACACATTAAGTTGTTAAATATCTTTGCAGAAAAGATCCAAAAACTACAGTACAATTACATATTGTACAGACTTGTCTTATACATATCATGTGTTCAGAAATAATAAGAGGAAAATTCTTTTAGAAAATATCAAAAGTCAAGGTAATTCAAATTCAAAAAATGACTAAAGGTAGGCTATAACACCAGTAGACTTTTATTAACTATAAATGTTGTTTAAAAACAACAGCACATAAGGAAATATGTGACACAGATACTACAAAACCATACAAATAAATTATTTATTTTTGTTTTAAGTCAGGGTTATTCAATTAAAGTTCCTCCATGTTTTCTTCCAAGCAGAGGTCCGGACAAGAAAATACACATTTTTACATGAATTGTATTTTTACATTTAGATTAATGCGAGGCCATGTGACAAAAAAAAATACTGTTTCTGTTCAGGCATTTCCTCCTGAAATCTATACTATTTCAATATTTTACTTAAAAGCATTATCTACTAAAAATGGCTACAATAATCAAAACGTTCTCATCTTGAGCAGAAAAATATATAAAGTTTTATCCTAGCCATCTAACAACAATTACCCAATTATTATTATATAATTCTTAGCCTACAGATTAATAATGCTAAATGTAGATCAGAAATGTCTTGCCACATCTGGTTTGAACAGGTTATAGATGGGCTAGATAGATAGATAGATAGATAGATAGATGGATAGATGGTAAGAAAAAGAACTATATTTGCAGCATTGTTTTGTCTGCTGTGTTTTAGTCAAAGTAATCTATAATTTTGCTGCTCTCCATGTTTCTGGTGTTGTTAAAATAACCGCGCGTCCGGAGAGAAAGCACACGGAGCTGAAAGGGCTTGAATAAAGCGCGTTTGGCTTTAGATTAACAATACTAGAGCAGCCTATATAGCACTGAAAGATGTTTGCCATAAACAACGCTGAAAGCTTGTTATGTGATCCGCTCAGCTGTTTTGACAAGCTGGACACAAAATAGTGCTGCTGTTATGGCCCACGGTCTGGATGGATGCCAGGGTTTTGAATATCATAAATAGCTATATCAGAATCAGAATGAGCTTTTTATTGACCGGCATGTTTACACATGAGGAATTTGTTTTCGTGAAAGAAGCTTCCACAGAGAAACAGAATGACAGTGACAGAACAAAAAACAAAGGAAAAAATAAAACATAAGTAAATAAGGAATAAAAATATACAAATTGACAACTGTGTGTACAGATATATAACAATAGACAGTTGTGGGTACAGGTATGTGCAAATTGAAATGCAGACTAAGTATGTGTGTTAGATAAATAAGTATAAAGGTATAAATATTGTGTGTTCCACAATTATTGTCAGGTGTTCATGAGATGGATTGCCTGAGAGAAGAAACTGTTTCTGTGTCTGGCCGTTCTGGTGCTCTGTAGCGTCGACCAGATGGCAACAGTTCATAGAGGGAGTGTGCTGGATGTGCACGAATATCTCCACAGTTTTGAGCGTGTTGAGCTCCAGGTTGTTAAGACTGCACCAGACAGCCATCTCCTTAACCTCCTGTCTGTAGGCAGACTCGTCACTGTCCTGTATGAAGCCGATAAGTGTGGTGTCGTCTGCAAAGTTCAGGAGCTTGACAGAGGGGTCTTTAGATGTGTAGTCATTGGTGTACAGGGAGAAGAGCAGTGGGGAGAGAACGCAGCCCTGAGGAGCTCCAGTGCTGATCGTACAAGTGCTAGATGTGTATTTTCCCAGCCTCACTAGCTGCTACCTGCCTGTCAGGAAGCTGTTGATCCACTGACAGACAGAGGTGGGCATGGAGAGCTGAGTTAGTTTGGGCAGGAAGAGGTTTGGAATGATAGTGTTAACGGCCGAGCTGAAGTCCACAAGTCAAGTCAAGTCAAGTCACCTTTATTTATATAGCGCTTTTAACAATACAGATTGTGTCAAAGCAACTGCACAGCATTAATTAGGAAAATAGTGTCAATAATGCAAAATGACAATAGTAAACACTCATTTTTAAGTTAAAGGCAGTTCATCATTGAATTCAGTGATGTCATCATCCAGCTCAATTCAGTTTAAATAGTATCTATGCAATTAAAAAATTAAATTAGCTGGAAATGAAGTGTCCCCAACTAAGCAAGCCAGAGGCCACAGCGGCAAGGAACCAAAACTCAATCAGTGACAAAATGGAGAAAAAACCTTGGGAGAAACCAGGCTCAGTCGGGGCGCCAGATCTTCTCTGGCCAGACAAAACCAGCAGTTCAATTCCAGGCTGCAGTGAGTCACATTTTGCAGAGGATTCAACTGCTTCCTGTGGTCTTGTCCCGGTGGCCGTCTGAGACAAGGTTCTTACAGGGTATCTGTGGCTCATCTAGTTGTGCTGGTCTCCGCTGACTTTCGGGGCTGTAGAGGTCCTCTCTAGGTGCTGATCCACCATCTGATCTGGATTCATACTGGATCTGGTGGCTACAGTGAGCTCGGAATAAGAGAGAAACAGACAAATATTAGCATAGATGCCATTTTTCTAACGATGTAGAAAGTACATTGGGTGTTATGGGAAGTGTTCCCGGTTCCGGTTGACCTAATTAATGCGGCCTAAAAATCCTTTAATGGATTTGAAGATTAGAAATGTGTTAGTGTGTTATGTGTAAGCCAGGTTAAAGAGATGTGTCTTTAATCTAGATTTAAACTGACAGAGTATGTCTGCCTCCCGAACAATGTTAGGTAGGTTATTCCAGAGTTTGGGCGCTAAATAGAAAAAGGATCTGACACCCGCAGTTGATTTTGATATTCTAGGTATTATCAAATTGGCAGAATGCAGCGGACGTGGAGGACTATAATGTAACAAGAGCTCGTTCAAATACTGAGGTGCTAAACCATTCAGGGCTTTATAAGTAATAAGCAAGATTTAAAAATCTATACAATGTTTAATAGGTAGCCAGTGCAATGTTTACAGAACTGGGCTAATATTGTCATACTTCCTGGTTCTAGTAAGAACTCTAGCTGCTGCGTTTTGGACCAGCTGGAGTTTGTTCATTAAGCGTGCAGAACAACCACCCAATAAAGCATTACAATAATCTTACCTTGAGGTCATAAACGCATGGATTAACATTTCTGCATTTGACATTGAGAGCATAGGTCATAATTTACATATATTTTTGAGATGGAAAAATGCAGTTTTACAAATCAGTGTTAATTTTGGCAGGCGTTTTTGATTTAGTCTTAGTCTTGAGACGAAAATGCTTAATAGTCTTAGTCACATTTTAGTCATTTGAGTCTTTCATAGTTTTAGTCTAGTTTGTATATATATATCCATATATACATATATATATATATATAATATATATATATATATATATATATATATATATATATATATATATATATATATATATATATATACATACATACATACATACATATACATATACATATATATATATATATATATATATATATATATATATATATTTAAAGAAGCACAATAAGACCAATATACAATAGAGATACAAATTAAACTCTTTTTTTCAGATACAGTGGGTTTTACTTAACATGTATACATTTATTTAACATCTTTTGTTGGTTAACATTAATGACAGATAGGAATTTAATTTGGAATGCTGTCCTTTTAAGACGGAAGGCATGCATGAAATACTGACACACGTTTCACGTTCACTTAATCCATAACCTACTGTATTTACGTGAGATACTCTACACGATAAACATTTGGACTGCTGTGTGTGTATTTGAGCGCTGAGAACTGATCGCGCGCTGTATATGAGAAACTGAGGAAGTGGAGCGTGCGCGCGCGCGCGACAGAGAGAACACTTCTATCAGCGTGATTTCGCCTATCCCGCCTTCACCAACTTTAAGTTAATCGACAACGAATTGTGACTCCCGGGAAAAACGGGACGTCTGGTTACCTTATCCATTCCGCTTCGGGTGCTGAGGCCATTGTTTCAGATCGCTAGTTCGCGTTTTTGTAGTCTATCCATCCACTGCGGCTGCTATACTGACTACTAAATATGCAAACGCCCCTTATCCGATCGCAATCCAATGACAGGGACGCACATTTTGAAAGACAAAAGCCTATAGGATGCATTTTGAATGTCTGGTAGTCCTCAAATAACATTATAGTCCAGTCTCGTCTAGTTAACGAAAACGCGGCATAAATTTCGTCATAATTTCGTCATCAGATATTATTTTTAGCTCGTCAGCGTCTCGTCTTCGTCAGAGAAAAAATGTTCGTTAACGAATATTTTTCGTCGTCGTCTTCGTTAACGAAATTAACACTGTTACAAATGCTAGAAACGTGGCTTTCTAAGGAAAGATTGCTATCAAATAGCACACCTAGGTTCCTAACTGCTGACGAAGAATTGACAGAGCAGCCATCAAGTCTTAGACAGTGTTCTAGGTTATTACATGCAGAGTTATTAGGTCCTGTAATTAACACCTCTGTTTTTAAGAATTTAGCAGTAAGAAATTACTCGTCATCCAGTTTTTTATATCGACTATGCATTCTGCTAGTTTTTCAAATTGCTATGTTTCACCGGGCCGCAAAGAAATATAGAGCTGAGTGTCATCAGCATAACAGTGAAAGCTAACACAGTGTTTCCTGATTGTATCTCCCAAGGGTAACATGTAAATCGTGAAGAGTAACGGCCCTAGTGCTCAGCCTTGAGGTACTCCATACTGCACTAAGTCCCTGGTCTGTCTAGATGTTGCGAAACATAATGCAGGCCCATGTTGACTGCATCATCCACAGACTTCATGACCACAGACGCTAGAGCCGTAGTCCTGTAGTCATTTAGTCCTGTAATTTTGGGGTTCTTTGGGACGGGGATGATGGTGGAGCGTTTGAAGCATGAAGCTGTTCAAAGCAGATCTTGACGCAGAATCAACGGGGAAATCGCGCGGCGATGGGACATGCTTTTACATCAATGAGAGGTGGTGTACAGATGTAACAGATGTATTCATCTTATATAGGGATTAAGACTCAAGTTGCTTTTAAAATATTCAGAAGTCCTTTTTCTTGAGTCAGGTCAAGTCTGCAGTCATTTCAGGTTGAGTCTGAAGTCTATAAAAGTGTGACTCGAGTCCGTGTCACTAACTCGAGTGCCCATCTCTGCACTAACTCGAGTGCCCATCTCTGCTTTACACTCGTTGGTCATCACACAAGGACATCAGATAAATACACAGTCTAAGACACTAAGGTGAAACAGCTGTGGCCGCCGCCTTATTAGCACAGCCAATAGCTTATAGCAGAGCAATTCCTCAAACCGAATCTACAGTTCGCACTTAAATGCAGGAAGGGAGCAATGCAAATAACACAGTCTCCTTCTTAGCCGAGGGCAATTATTATAATTACCAGTAAATGCAATCAAAAATACAAACTCCAATGAAAATACAAAGTAGAGCCTTCATGGCTGCGGCCTGGGTCCCGCCTGGGTCCCGCCTGGCTCCTCCTGTCTTTTCCCTGGCTCTGTCACAAGTTTTTGCTGAGGTCGCCACTGGCGACTAGGCTTGTGTATTTACATGTTACATCATTTGCTATGTTCACGTATTAAACTAAGACGATGCGCATCAAAGTGGAAATTTTTTTTGCACACAGTCCTCATCTCTCTTTATATATTATGTTTACTCAGCTACAGCAATAGCAATGCCTTTGTCCATATTAGGGATTTCCTGAGTTCTATTCCTTCTGTGATGCACATGTGGAGTTTCTGTGCAAGGGCTCCCTCTTGTGTCCAGTATGAATGAAACAGACATTAAATGTGTTAATAGTGCTTAATAATGGCCAATCCATCCTATTTTAGACAAGGATGTCACCAGTTGAGAACCACTATATAGCAGTAATACTTCTGTTAAAGTCAATGCCTCTAAAATGTGTTTATTTGAATCAATCTAAGACAATGATTATGTCCATAATGCACTAACCACAAACCTCTCTCCTTTCGTGCACTTTTTTGTTTTCTCAGACTGCTGTCCACATCTTAGTATGCCTGTAGAGACTGATGAGTCTATGACCTTGTCCTCTCTCAATCTGGCCTGGCCTGCATGCCAGCAGTGCCAATCACATACCCTTAAAGACACAGGAAAAAGTGGTAGATTCATCCCTGAGATGCGTGTTTGTGATGTAAGTAGATTGGATAAGTTTGATGGCTGCTATCAGCTTCCTCCTAAAGATTTAAGGGTCAGCCCCCTCACCAGACTTTCCATGAGTGATTCACAACACACAGAGAGCGCTGCAGGCTTGCCCAGTCTCTACTTGCCTCGAAGTTCAGGAAGACACCTTCAGAAAGACTATAGAGCCCACATAGAAGATCTGAGTGAAGATTTCTCAGGCACCAGTCTTCAAAATCCCTGCAGTTCCCCACATCCACACACCCAAAACCCTGTGAGTGAGGATGAGGAGAGTCTAGAAAAGCCTAGTCCTCTTCGCTCTGACCTGAGAGAGGATTTCTGCAGATATTCCCCAGCAAAGCAGCCAGGATTTTATGGTATGCCTGTTATTGTTATTATTAAAGAGGTCATGATACTGAAAGATTCAAATATTATAAAATGTTAAACTGAGCTGAAAGTAATACACTCTTAATGGTATCTGAAATGCATGTAAGGAGTGGGGAGTGGGGGGGGGGGGTTGTTAATGGGGGGGTTGAGTCCAGGAAGTGAATTTCGATTGGGATGGTGTTCTGATTCAAACTGACTGCATTATTATTAGCCTGTAAAAGCTATGCAACATAAATGTAGTGGGATATTCTGCATCTGTGATCACACAATGTTGACATTAATCAGTGGTTGGGATACATGCAGCCAGTGTGAATGCATTTCTATCAGTGCTCATCCACGCAGCAGCTCAGAAGTTTCTTTAAATAAGTCCTTATAGTGATATACCAAAATTTCAGCAGAAATCAAAAACATTACTTTAAGACATCTGATAGAATTTGACATGGATTTAGTTGCATGTACAAAGAAAAAAAAAAAGGTTTAATCTGATTTAATGATATTGTTACTCTTATGTTGATGAGACAAACTGAGTGAAAACCACACAAACAAAAGAATTCTCCACTGTATTCTTCCTCAATAATGTCTGTTTTGGAGTCTTGGCTTATGGCTGTGACACAACAAGCCATCAATGAGCATCTGTCAGCCATTTTTGCAGTGTTACGTCAGCATTAGTCGAACCCTCTTGGTGGGCCGATTAAACATGTTGAAATTATTATTCACAGACATTTAAAAAGATATCAATATTAACTGTACTTTCTGTAATAACTGTAACTCAACCCTGCATTATAACATTGATGCTATGAGAACGTTAATGCCCACGTCGCTATACTGAAGAAATGCTTAACCAAAAAGGTTGTGAATTATTGTATCTCTGCACTGATAGAGACAGCAGAAAATAAGCAAAAGGTTACATCTTTATTTTACACATTAGTATTTCGTCGTTGATATGAATACTGTGGAAAACTAATTGATTGGACGAACTGGTTAAGCATCCCAATGCACTGGATAATTAATTCTCAAAGAAAACATAAAACAGATATTGTTGATAAACAACAGGTAATTGAGCAGACAATTGTGACTCATTCTGATGAGAATTTCCAATGAGAGCTGATGTCAGCTCCCGTGCAATTTGGATCATTAAGCCTCTACAGTGCATGTCCTGAGTGAAAAACATGTTCAAACTTTTTGGAGATTGAGCCATATCAACCAGTATTTTTTTTTTTCCAGTTATGGTTAGTAGAAATTTCAGTAAATAATGGGATATTATTTATGACTGACAAAGCAGCATGCACGTTTCTGAAAGGCCATCTACAAACATATAAAACTGGAAGTGTCAACAATTAAAATCAGCATTGAACAAAGTTAATCCACAGTCCAGTAAATATTGAAAACCTATTATTATTCTTGACTGCACTGTTATGATTGATTGCTTTGATGTCATGCCAGGTGGAAACTGTGTAGTTCTTCACTAAAGCTGGGCATACACTGTGTGATTTCAGCAGTGTTTTTGTTAAATACCAACTCTCACTGTATGAGTAAATCACATGTGATTTCAAGCCAAAGCTTAGGATTTATGTGCTCAAACTATATGGTCTGACCTCAGAACTGTGTAGCCTCCATCATTTCCATCAAAATCACATGCCATGTCACTCTGGTTTTGTTTCTGTTTTCACGCTGGCGCAGTAAGGGAAAAAATACTGTTTAGAGCAGTCGGTTTGTGGCTCTGTTTCAACTGTGTGATACCAAGGGAAAAAATACTGTTTAGAGCAGTCGGTTTGTGGCTCTGTTTCAACTGTGTGATACCCATATTTCTAACATGTTAGAAATTCATCTTACCATCAGATTGCAAGTTGGGAGAGACTAATCTACTCTCGTTACCCACTGTACACTGCACAACAAAACATGCATGACAGCTGAATTTGGCCTGAACCAAAAAAAAAAAAAAAAAAAAAAAAAAAAAAGAGTTGTACAATTCAGAAATCGGCTCAGAATCAGACGAAATTTCACAGTGTATGCTCTGCTTAAGGTGGGACATTGTTTGCATACAAGGTAGGACATTGTTCTGATACTTATATTTGTAAAGACTTTTAATTTTTGTGCAGATTTTTTCAAGAGTTAGATGTCGCCCATGATGACGGAGGTTCCAATTCTGCAGAGCTCTGTGCACACAGATTCAATGTGGGCCTAAATTAGTAGCCTCTGCAGATAATGCAGCCATAACTATAACCTGTGCACAAATGTAATTCTGTGTTTACCATCATATGTTAATGTGTATCTTTATAGATGAGTACCCACCAGATCTTTTATATCACTGGCATAAGCAGTCTGCAAATTATCCACAGCCCAACTATCTCCTGAATCCTTTCCTACCTGAGCATGCAAGGTATAAGCCTGTATATATATATTTTTTTTGCAATACATAATTTGCCAGCTATTAATCTTAAATTCCATTTTTAAAGAACAAAAATAAAAGCAGTCCTACTGTATCTTAACAAAACTATTTTTTTTCTAAAGGAGCTTGATGTCCTATGAATGCACTGTAGCTTGAGAAATTGGGACCTTTTGAAATTTGCTTCCCAATGAAAAAATAACTTTTTTTTTTTTTTTTAAAACTAAGATGGAGAAGAAAAAAAAACTTGTGAAGTTGCAATATAAAATGCACCATCATTGGGCCTCATTCATGAACCTTGAATAAATATATGAATAAATTCTAATTTGCGTGTAAAACAGATCTTCCTGAAAATTCTCCAGATACACAAACGCTTCGTAAATGTTGGATTTGATAGTTAAACGTGCA
Source organism: Cyprinus carpio (assembly GCF_018340385.1). Taxonomy (NCBI): domain Eukaryota; kingdom Metazoa; phylum Chordata; class Actinopteri; order Cypriniformes; family Cyprinidae; genus Cyprinus; species Cyprinus carpio. The sequence goes on from NC_056616.1 coordinate 6,362,342, forward strand.
TGTTAATGAATTCCAATTCTTTGTAAATAGGGCGCTTGTGCATGCTCATTCACAATTAGCATAATCCCTGCCAATGAATTACAGCGTGTCCAGGAACGTGGTGAAATCTACATTCTCAGGTTTGGCTCCAGTATATAAAAAGACATATAGGCCATATGCCTAACAATAAATATTCAATAACGTGTGTCCACCAAAGAGTTTTAGCCAGCTCTTGTCAGGCGCTCTTCTTAAAATGACCAGCTGGTGGCGCTTGAGAATACTTTGGTGCAGTCCATTACGGCATCAAATCTGTAAAAGGACCCCCTAAACATCTGGCAACAGGCAGGCTTCCGATGACAGCGACTCAGAGGTGGAGTTTGGACCTTCCCACTAAAGTACGCCTAGTTATTTATCAATTGTGGTAATTTGCAGGTCATATCAAAAAGAAATAGCTGTATTCTGTACATTTGACTCGTGTACAATAATTTTCTTCAAATAAGGGCATTTTGAGCTTCTGGCACGATACTTGGACATTTCCAATCTGGCAACACTGCTTTGGTGGCGCAGCGTTTTTCCAGCTGAGACGCCTTGGTTGCTATGACTTGGAATATCCACGGCAGCAACGTATTATTAGTATATAATATTTAAGAATTTTATTAAATATAAAAAAGCAATAACCAGTATTATTGACTTCTCCATTGTTGTAGGCAGTAGGATGGTTAGTCGCTATTTGTCCCGGCCCTCCTCTATTTACGGGTGGGTAAACAGAGACAGTGACGAGTGCTGTGTTTTACAGTTATCAACTCAGCTGCAAAAAAATAAAAATTCTTAAGAGGGAAAGGGCAAATGAATTTGCAATTATTATGGCAGTGCATCAAAATTCAGTGTCATCAGTTTGCCAAAAAGAACACCAAAAGTTTTATGCACCATTTACACGTTGTAGTTAGCAGGTGGACATTTCCTTCATACTAACTAACATTTCAAAAATACGATCATTTTCATGAATTCGAAAGTTTACATCAGAATGGATTTTTGAACGATTTACACAAAAATTTGTTCTGCTCGTGTTTCATGAATGAAGACCATTGAGTGCCATTAAGTGTGCAAAAACATAAAAAAGCTCTCTAGGCCATAAAGCATAACTCACAGGGACAACAGAGACAAACATATCTTTAAAAAGTCACATCACTTACTCTCCACACCGATTGATTGGATAGGAAGAACAGTCAATCCAGAAAAAGGGGATTAATAGAGACATTTAAACCCAGCATGAAACTTCACAACTGAATAACTCAGAAATGTGATCAATGAATAAAGTAAAAATCTGAGAAATATAAAATTAATGTAAAAAATTTACAGAGACAAATTTATGAAATCCCAAAGCAGAATAATAACAATATATTTAAATAATAATGAAATGCATATAATACAATACAGTAATAAAAAATAAAAAAGGTTTTATGAGATTTATGAATAAAAAAGAGAATGTACTGATATGCTATTTACAGATTTATTGTTTTGAGATGTTATTTACAGATGTACAGTTCTGATATATGTTATGTACAAATGTACAGTTATAAGAGACAATGTACAGTTTTAATTGCTTAAAAAAAAATATACCCTGATGGGGAAAAAGCTGTTCTGGTACCTGTCAGTTTTGGTGCTTAGTGCTCTGGAGGGCCGACCTGAGGGCAACAGTTGAAACAAAAAAAAAAAAAAATGGCCTGTTTGTGTGGGGTCCAAAATCACTTAGCTTTAAATATGCTTAAAGTGATACTTTTAATATACTGTGTGTGTGTGTGTGTGTGTGTGTGTGTGTGTATATATATATATATAATATATATATAATGTAACAATATATATGCAACAATATATATATATATATATATATATAATATTATAATAATCCATATCTCTTTTGGAGGCCCATCCATAGACAAGTGGCAGTTGTGAGGCCCCCTCAAGTTACATCCCGTCAGAGCACAGCCCCTGTTAGAGAGCTTATGTCAGAAGTGTGTGTCCAGCCTTCCCAACAAGGTGTCGGCCACCCTCAAACACTGAGGCGCAACATCAGTCTTCCTGATGACTGCAGTGAGTGATGCTTCAAAAACAGATTTTCAGATCACCATGAACTCTGACAACTTATACAAATTTCATGATTTTCAGGAGACATTTTCATAACATATTCCGTGGACACTGCAGCAGAGTTGATGCCCTTTGTGAATTTTTTGATTAATCAGGGATTCAGACCAGCTGTAAGAATGCCTAATTTTTGCTTATTTACATTGTCAATTCATAAAACATTTGTTTGTTACATGTATAATAGATATCTCTCCTTTTTCAGATTGATATATTTGAAGACAGAGTTAGACAAATGGACATCAACAAATGGATGGACAGTTTTTTAAAAAATGTAAGAACATTTATGTATTATTGTTGTAACGGTGCAGAAAAAGTGTTTTAAGTAGGTGATGTGTGTAATATGTAAATATTACAAGCATTCAGTTCACTAATTTTAAATACTGTGGATTTTGGATACTGGCCATCTTGGTCAGTCAACATGACAACATCAGTAAAAACTCTACCATTGAGGTGGAGACGAGGCCTTGGCAGGCCTGGGTGGAGCTGGAGGGAAAGAGGAGCCCAGTGCAACCAGAGGGATGGAGGGACGAGGTGGAGAGAGGTAGATGACTGACCAAGGCATAGAAAAAGGGGCGAGGAAGCCCAGAGAATTGATGGAATTAGTGATGCACTGATAGCAATTTTCTTGGTTGATTTCTGATTTTTGTATGTGGCCTGCCGATACCTATCTTTAGCAGTTTTAGCAATTTCTTTCTAAAAACTATAATTGACAGCATATACAAACATAACTCTATCCTTTTTTTTTTAATGCAACAATATATATATATATATATATATATATATATATATATATATATATATATATATATATATATATATATATATATATATATATATATATATAATATTTACATATATATTTACATGGTAAAAAATGAAACTTTACAATTCCCCCAATCTGGACAAAGTTACAGATGTTCTTTCACTTAAACAACTCTCAAAATAAAGTGCTCGGTGATTAGAAAAGAGGTAGAAATAACAATTAACTAAAAGGAAGTTGCTGTACATAAAAAACAGATACCATTTCCCACTATGTTTCTTAAATTATCATGTTTTCGCTAACCATATTAAATGGTTATTTTTGGTTCTTTCAAATCAAAATCTTACAGTGTTTCATTAATTCAATTGGAATAATAAGAAACTGTAGAGCTGTAACCATTTAAATTAAATCAGTATCAACAAACTCCATCTTTCCACTGCAGCAAACACAGAAGCTGCATCTGAAGTGACGTTAGATGTATTTACACAGACTCTGATGAAGCTGAGGTGCCATAAATGCATTTACACTACAAAATTACGAATGCAAAAATAATGTTTTAAATATATTTTTTTAACATAGAAATAAGAAATGTTGGGATAAATGCAATGATAGTTTTAAATATGAAACCAAATCAGTAGGTGACAGCAAATGACTGTTTGAATGAGTGAGTCATTCAACAGATTCATTCAAATGGCTGATTCATTCAGAAACAAGGCAAGTGACTACGGTCTTTGAATGGGTGAACTGAATCATTAGCCGCGTTTCCACTGCTGGAACTCCACCCAGGAACTAGGGACTTTGGGCTGGTACTTGGTGTGTTTCCACCACAGGAACCAGGATCTAAATAATAAAATGGGTAAAAAAATGCCCCTCAGAAAGTCCCTGCTCGTGAGGTAGTACTTTTTCAAAGTTCCGGAACTTTCGGGGGCAGGACTTGGGCGCTAAACATGCTGATTAGTTGAGTTCACACAACCGCGGGTTTTTCCTCCTCGCGGGAGGAAAAACCCGCGGCGGCGGGCTTTGTGTTTACATCAATGACGCGTGGTGCCGCGATGCTGTTGTGATCTGCAAACACTGCTCACCCCTGGTGGAGTTTATGATTATTAAGTGCCGGCCGTTCTATCTGCCGAGGGAATATACTGCCATACTGCTCGTATCGGTTTACATTCCCCCGAACAACAGCAACAGCAACAGGAACGATGCACTAAATGAACTATACCAGCACATCAGCGAGCAGCAGACAGCACACCCCGATGCTTTTCTCATCATAGCTGGGGATTTCAACCATGCTGACTTAAAGAATGTGTTTCCAAAAATACACCAACACATTAACTTTCCAACACGAGGTAACAACATTTTAGACTTTGTTTACACCACACAGAGAGGAGCTTACAAAGCCCTCCCCCTCCCCCACCTCGGTGCCTCAGACCACATCACTGTCATGCTAATGCCTGCATACAGACCGCTCGTTAAAGTCGCTAAACCAGTTCAGAAACAGATTCAAGTGTGGCCAGAAGGATCGTCTGAGGCTCTTCAGGACTGCTTTGATACAACTGACTGGAATATGTTTAAGCAGGCTGCCACTTACAGTAACACCACTGACCTCCAGGAGTACTCGGAGACAGTCACTGCCTACATCACCAAGTGTATTGAGGATGTAACAGTCACAAAAACCATCACTGTCCGGGCCAACCAGAAGCCGTGGATGACAGGGGAAGTCTACAGACTCCTGGAGACGCGGAACGCTGCCTTCAGAGCTGGAGACGAGGGGGGCCTGAGAACAGCCAGGGCCAACCTATCCCGCGGCATCAGAGAGGCTAAGAGACAGTACTCCAGGAGGATAGCCCATCGTTTCAGCGACAGCAGAGACACTCGGAGCCTGTGGCAGGGGATACAGACCATTACGGACTACAAGCCCCCACAGCGGACCTGTGACAGCAACATCTCTCTGCTGAACGAGCTGAACACCTTCTTCGCTCGCTTTGAGGCACAAAACTGCTCCACTGCACAGAAGACTCCACCTCCTTCCAGTGACCAGGTGATGATGCTGACCCCGGACAGCGTGAGGAGATCCTTCAGCAGGATCAATGCACGCAAAGCTCCGGGTCCTGACAACATTCCTGGGCGTGTACTGAGAGACTGTGCAGCAGAACTCACTGATGTCTTCACAGACATTTTCAACATCTCACTTAGTCAGGCTGTTGTTCCCACATGCTTCAAAGCTACCACCATCATTCCAGTCCCGAAGAAGCCATCTCCATCCTGCTTCAGTGACTACCATCCTGTTGCACTTACTCCTATTCTCATGAAGTGCTTCGAACGGCTAGTCATGCACCATATCAAGTCTGCCCTCCCCCCTCCCAGGACCCCTTCCAGTTTGCATATCGGTCCAACCGCTCGACCGATGATGCCATCTCAACTACCCTCCACTCAGCACTCACACATCTAGAGCGAAAAAGACTCATACGTCAGAATGCTGTTCATAGACTTCAGTTCAGCATTCAACACAATCATCCCTCAACAGCTCATTCACAAACTGGTCGAGCTGGGGCTCAACACTTCGCTGTGCAACTGGCTGTTGGACTTTCTGACTGGAAGACCTCAGGCAGTACGTGTCGGCCAGCAACACATCCAGCACCATCACACTGAACACTGGGGCCCCCCAAGGATGTGTGCTGAGCCCCCTCCTCTTCACTCTGCTGACCCACGACTGCACACCGTCACACAACTCCAACCTCTTTATTAAGTTTGCGGATGACACGACTGTGGTGGGTCTCATTAGCAACAGAGATGAGACAAACTACAGGAGCGAGGTGAGCCGCCTGGCCGGGTGGTGCAGTGACAACAATCTCTCTCTGAACGTGGAGAAGACGAAGGAGATTGTTGTTGACTTCAGGAGAGCGCACACTCAGCATGTTCCTCTGACCATCAACGGTGCGACTGTGGAGAGAGTGAGCAGCACCAAGTTCCTGGGTGTGCACATCACAGAGGACCTCTCCTGGACCGCCAACACTGCAGCACTGGCCAAGAAATCACAACAGCGTCTCTAATTCCTCCGCAAACTGAGGAGAGCCAGAGCCCCACCCCCCATCATGTACACCTTCTACAGAGGCACCATCGAGAGCATTCTGACCAGCTGCATCACTGTGTGGTATGGCGCCTGCAACGCGTCCTGCCGGAAGACTCTGCAAACGCATATTGAGAGCAGCTGAGAAGATCATTGGTGTCTCTCTCCCCTCCCTCCAGGACATTTATGGAACCCGTCTCACTCGCAAAGCCCTCTGCATTGCAGGTGATCCCACTCACCCGTCACACAGCTTCTTCAGTCTGCTGCCATCAGGGAGGAGACTGCGGAGTCTCCAGGCCAGGACCAGCAGACTGAAGGACAGCTTCATCCATCAGGCTGTCAGGAAGCTGAACTCGCTCCCCCAACTTGCCCCCCCGTCCCTCTTCTGCCTCAGGCACCACTGAACTATGAACCCCCCCCCCCCAGATCCCACATCCCCAGGTACTTCCTCCCCCCTTCCCACTAACATACGATGACATGCACCAGTCACTTTGTGCAGCAGTGGTCTGCTCACTACCTCATTCACTCATTCACCATGGAACTGACATCATTCTACCACCTCATCAGTCAGTTTAATAAATATAACTGCTCTTGAGCCCTTTGTCACTTTGTCACTTTTAATCAGACTGAATAAAGCTATTTTTTTTATGCACTAAAAATATTTTTATCTGCACTGTTTGTTCACTGGTTTGCACTCTATCTGCCATGTGCCTTGCGCTGCTTTTATTTAACCTTATTTTTTTTTATTTTTTTTCTATTATGTCTTTTTTTACATTCCCTTATTGTATAGTTTTATCTTATATTTTATATTTGATCTAGATTTTTAGGGCTCTACTGTTCGTGTTATCTGTATGCACCGGGGGTCTGAGAGTAACGCAATTTCGATTCTCTGTATGTATGTACTGTACATGTGGAAGAATTGACAATAAAGCAGACTTGACTTGACACAGCATTGTGACACAATCAACCACCATTTATTCTGATCATTTTCAAAATATTACTGTTATTGTGTCATGAAATGTAATTTTAAAAGTATTTCAGGCAAGAATGTAGTTGTTTAAAACTCAAATCTGCAGTTTATTTATAAAGACAGCGCCTATTTAAAAATATGTTTCACCGATTTTGGAGACGGTCAGCTCCACGCGATCAGCGGGAGCTCAGTGCTCATGTATCCGCCTAGAGCACTCTCAACTCGGCTAGTCCTTCTGACATTTACTGCTGGCTCTGATGTCTCTTTAATGGTTAAACATAAAATATAATTCGTTTTGGCTAAATCTAACAGGTAATCTTTGGTCTTTATTCAATTTATCTATATGTTAAAATGAAAATAAAGAGGCAATTGATATAATATTTTGTTTAATTGTAATGGCTGTATATATATACACATTTCCCTGAACTATAAGTACATTTCTGCGGCTATTATTATGTTTAAATGAAAATGAAAGGAGGCAGTGGTATTTCATATCATATTTCGTTTTATTGTAAATATACAGTGAGGAAAATTGCAGTAGCCAAGGCGAGCTGACTGATGTTATCAAGTACGCTGCTGTTTGCAGAATTACCAGATTTGTGTTGTCGCGGACATCACACTCCCGAGTCGAATGCGCAAAGTCCGAACTACCGAGGATGCAAGTCCAAAATTTGCAAACTTTGTATTGAGAAATGTGCACAGACCTACATCACCAGACTATTTGCCTAATCTTCACGGTAAAGACCTCCGTTCATCTTTGGAACACAAATTAATTTTTTTTGCTGAATTCTGAGACTTGTCTGACCCTCCCATAGACAGCAATGTAATTACCACGATCAAGGTCCAGAAGCGTAGCAAGGAGATCGGTAAAATAATCCATGTGACATCAGATCCATGTGACATCAGACATCTAAGATGGCGCCGCCGAGTTCGGTCGCTGTCCAGGTCGCTCCGCTTAGATTGTGTTTTTATTTACTTTTTTTTACCTACTTTTGCTTTCTCTTTTTGCACACATAACCTCTGCACTGATCACTTACGACAAAGGAACACTTTTGGACATTGGATACCGCTTCACTAACCTGTTTCAGGACACTTTATCCTCCAACCCATCGTGGCCATCTGAGATTCTCCGGAACGCAGAGATGAACAATGGCCACCTGAATAACCAACCGAGGCGACGGATCAAGAAACACCGCGGGAAACGCGCTGGGGTCCGCAACAGACTGAGAAAAAGAGCTCACAGTCCTCCTCTACCGAGCATTCTGCTCGCCAATGTCCAGTCTCTGGAGAATAAGATGGACGATCTTATACGAGCCAGGATAAAGTTTCCAACGGGGACATTAGGGACTGTAACATCCTTTGTTTGTCTGAAACATTGGCTCACGCCCTCGGTCCCGGACGCTGCTGTAACGCCGTCTGAAAAACTTCTCTGTTTTACGGATGGACAGGACAGCCGGAGGCCGGTAAATCCAAAGGTGGAGGAGTGTGTTTCATGATTAACAAGAAATGGTGTGACCCCAGGAATATCTCCACTCTGTCGCTGCTCCTGCTCGCCTCATCTGGAACATTTATCTATTATTTGCCGCCCATTCTATCTGCCCCGGGAGTTTTCATCGATCATCGTTACTGCTGTCTACATCCCACCACAAGCTGACACCGGTTTGGCTTTATCCGAGCTTCACGATGCGCTCAGCGGCAACATCAACAAACATCCTGACGCTGCTGTTATCATCGCTGGGGACTTTAACAAAGCCAACCTCAGGCAGGTTAAGCCTAATTTTTATCAACATGTATCCTTTCCAACCAGAGGACCGAATACACTAGATCATTGCTACACTCAGTTTAAGCATGCCTACAAAGCTCGCTCACTACCGGCTTTCGGCAAAACGGACCATGCCGCCATTTTCCTCACACCGGAATATAAACAAAGGCTCGTTCAAGAACCCCCGGTGCAGAGGATGGTGACGCGCTGGTCCGCCCACTCAGAAGCCATGCTACAGGCGGCCTCTTGATGACGTAGACTGGGACATGTTTCGGGCAAGTTCATCTGACGTCAGCGAGTTCACGGATGTAGCATTAAGCTTTGTAAACACGCTAGCCGAACAAGCTACCGATACAATATCTATAAGGACCTTCTCTAATCAGAAACCTTGGGTGGACAGTACAATCCGTGCCAGCAGGCAATTGTCTTTCTCTGAATGTGAGCAAAAATAAAGAGCTGGATGTTGACTTCAGGAAGAGACAGCAAGCAGCCCTATACTGCTTAATGATCAGCGGGACCCCTGTGGAGAGGGTGAGCAGCTTCAAGTACCTCGGTGTAAACATCTCCGAGGACCTGACTTGGACTACCCACATTCAAACACAAGTTAATAAAGCCAGGCAAAGACTGTACCATCTGAGACAGCTGAGAAAATCAGGGTTTCACCCTGCAATCCTGAAAACTCTTTATTCAGGGGCCATAGAAGAGCGTATTGACTCAGTGTATATCAGTGTGGTATGGGGAACAGCTCCAGTCATGACTGCAAAGCCCTGCAGAGAGTTGTGCGCTTAGCAGAGCGCATCTCAGGGTCTGCTCTCCCCTCTCTGCAGGACATCTACCTCAAATGCTGCAAAAGCAGAGCTGTTAAAATAATCAAGGACTCCATTCACCCCAGTAACCATCTTTTCATTTTGTTGCCATCTGGTAAGCGCTTCCGTAGCCTGATGTCAAAAACTGAGAGACTTAGGAGGAGTTTCTTCCCCCAGGCCATCAGGCTCCTAAACTCAAAACCAGCCTCTTAACATCATCTTGTCTCCACTTAATATTCACTTTATCAGTAAGATATTCATCATTCACTACCTCACATTGACATACTGAAAGTGTCAACCTGTTTGCACATATATCTTGTACATTCCTGTGTATCTTAATATTTAAGACAACAGTTTACTTTCATGCACATTATTTTCCACTATATATTTAATTCTACAGTATACATCTCTTTATATATTTTATACTTATATTTTTATTGTTTTCGTTCATAGCTATATTTATGTATATTTTTTCATCTGTGTTGTATTCTTTAATAATTGCACTGTCCATGGAGCGGACCGGACTCACATTTCACTGCTGGTTATATATGCTCCATACAATTTTAAAAATTAAAAATAAAACAGCTAGAACACTGAATCAGAGTATCCACTGAACATAAACAGCATTTACTGTGCTGTGTTTGTGTGACACAGCTGACACAGAACAGCATATGTGTAAAGATCCACTGAAGGCGAGCGTAGATGAACCCAAGTGCAGTTTATTTACAGAAGTGAAATCCAAAACATCCAAACATAATCCAGACAAGAAATGAAGACTACACTAAAACACACTACAAAAAAACATACTAGATGTCACAAAAAGACAATACTAACCAACGACAGCAGGTTACAAAGGTTAACATTATTACACAAGGCACAATGGCAAAAACCTGACTACTTATAACAGACAAAGATGGACACGACATGAACAAACCAATGAGCAAACAGACACATGACTAAGACAACCAATGAGTAAACAGAACTGATAAACACACGACAAGACAATAAACCCATACGTGACCACATACACAAGGCAGAGACACATGAGGGCAAGGTAAGCATGACACAAACAGCATAAATCAAACTACAAAATAAAAGACATGAAACAAAACCCCAAAGCAGACATTACATACCACCCCCCCCCCCCCCCCCCAAAGGGTGGCTCCAGACACCCAAACAAACAAAACCCAAAAAGTCCAGGAGGGTGGTGGAGTGGAGGAAAAGACCATAGAGCAAAGAGGGACCTGGGCTGTGGAGCAGTGACAGACCATGTAGCAGAGGGGGACCTGGGCCGTGGAGCAGTGACAGACCATGAAGCAGAGGGGGACCTGGGCCGTGCCATGGTGGAGCAGGCCAAGCGGGGAGCCATGGTATATATCGGAGCAGATACATGGACAGACCACTTGTCTGAGGCAGAACAGGCAGAGAGTTTTTGAATGCCCTCCGTGGCCGTGACAGGACAGACAGTGAATTAAAGAAAAACATCTGAGAACGGGTGACATGACAGACAGTGAGTGGTGGCCATCTTGGCTGGGGACTCAGGCGTGGCGGCCATCTTGGCCGGGGACTCAGGCGTGGCGGCCATCTTGGTTGGGGACTCAGGCGTGGCGGCCATCTTGGCCGGGGACTCAGGCGTGGCGACCATCTTGTGTGACGGCCCTGCCTCGACAGGCATGACGTGGCGAGACTCTGGAATGGCCATGTCGTGACAAGACTCTGGAATGGCAGCCATGTCGTGACGAGACTCTGGAATGGCGGCCATGTCGTGACGAGACTCTGGAATGGCGGCCATGTCGTGATGAGACTCTGGAGGATCAGCTGCGACGTGTTGAGACTCTAGAAGAGCGGCCATTTTACAAAGAGACTCTTGTGTGGCAGCCATCTTGAATGGTGGCCATATTATGAAGAATCTCTTGAGTGATCGGCATGATGTCAGCAGGCTCTGGCTTGGCAGACGTGACGTGAAGAGGCGCTGGCTTGGCAGGTATGACGTGAGCAAACCCTGGGGTAGCAGACATGATGTTAGCGGACTTTGGCTTGGCAGACATGGTGTGATCAGGCTGTGACTTGGTAGACATGATATGAGTAAACTGTGACTTAACTGGCATGTGGTGAGCAGATCCTGGAGTAGAGGGCATGACGTGAGCAGGCTTTTTTGTAGCAGACATGATGTTAGCAGGCTGTGGCTTGGCAGACATGATGTGAGTTGACCTTGGCTTGGCAGACAAGATAAGAACACTCTTTGGAAAAGTCACATTCCCCCTCCACAAAACACACACAGAAAAAACACACACCAAACAACAATACAAAGTCAATGTATTGTTCAAGTGACCAGTGTGGAGTATTGGCGTGGCCATTAAAACTGAGAAGTGTTTTGTTTAAAACCAAAACGGAATATGTCCTGAGGGAAGTATAATTTAAATCTACTAGGTAGCACAGTTCGCAAAAATCTGCCACGTAGTCCTCAACAGAGCGAGATTCACCGTGACAGAGTGTTTAGCGGAGGTCACTAGGCGATCTGCTGGATCGTGATCATTTTCTCGGTTGTGTATTCTGTAATGATCAGTCCTTCTGAAGGTGAGTGTAGTTAGAACCCAACGTGCAGTTATTTACAGGTTGATCCAGAACATCCAAAAAGGATACACAGACTTGACTTGACGATGGCTACGAACAGACTTGACAATGAACAAACCCAATGAGCAAACACAGACACATGACTAAGACAACCACATGATGTAAACAGAACTGATAAAATCACATGACAAGACAATAAACCCAATCAGAACGTGACACATACACAAGGCAGAGATACATGAGGGCAAGGGAAGCATGACACAAACAGCATAAATCAAACTACAAAATAAAAGACATGAAAACAAGAACATGAAACAAAACCCAAAACAGACATTACAATATGCTGTTTATGTGCGGTGGATACTCTCCAAAATGGCACCAGGGTGACACAGAGGAGACGATTGTTGAATAAAGTCATTATTTTTGTTTTCTTTGCATACAAAAAGTATTCTTGTAGCTTCGTAAAAAATTACGGTTGAACCCCTGTGTCCAAGGCCTTATTTTACCAATCTCCTTGCTACGTTTCTGGACCTTGATCAATG
>NC_056616.1:6375933-6449379 GCF_018340385.1 Cyprinus carpio
TATTCTGAACATGTGGAAGAATTGACAATAAAGCAGACTTGACTTGACACAGCATTGTGACACAATCAACCACCATTTATTCTGATCAAAATATTCAAAGACATTGCTATTGCCGCGAAATGTAATTTTAAAAGTATTTCAGGTAAGAATGAAGCTACAAAACCAAACCCAGAAGTTGTTTATAAAGACAGCCTTATTTAAAATATGTTTCACCGACAGACGGTCAGCTCCACTGATCAGCTGTATCAGTGCTCATGTATCCGGCCTTGTATAATTTCTCAACCTGCTAGTCCTTCTGACATTTGCAGCTGGTTCTGATGTCTCTTTAATGGTTAACATGTACAATTTAATTCGTTGTGGGTAAATCTAACAGGTAATTCTTTACTAGGTATTCAATTTATCTATATATGTTAAATGAAAATAAAGAGGCAATTGATATAATATTTTGTTTTAATTGTAAATTTACAGTATATATATACACATTTCCCTGAACTATAAGTACATTTCTGCGGCGTAAGCATATTATGCGTTTAAATGAAAATGAAAGGGAGGCAGTGGTATTTGCGATTATATATTTTCATGTTATTGTAAATATACAGTGAGGGAAAATTGCAGTAGCCAAAGCGAGGCTGACTCATGTTATCAAGCACGCTTTGCTGTTTGCAGAATTACCAGATTTGTGTGTTGTCACTTGGACATCACACTCCCGAGAAATCGCATGCATGCAGTCCTAATCCACTGTAGGATACAGAGTCCACCAAAAATTCAAACTTTGCATTGATAAATGTGCACAGACCTACATCATCAGATTCATTTGCCTAATCTTCCGCGGCAGCATCTTCCGTTCATCTTTGCGGAACACAAATTAATTTTTTGCTGAATTCTGAGACTGGTTCTCATCTTCCCATAGACAGCAAATGTAATTACTACCATCAAGGCCGTCCAGAAGCGTGAAAGGGGTTGAGATCGGTAAAATAATCCATGTGACATCAGATCCATGTGACATCAGATACCCAAGATGGCGCCACCGAAGTTCGGGTTTCCGTCCAGGTCGCCCTCACTAGGGATTGTGTTTTTGCCGGATTTTTTACCTACTTTGCTTTCTCTTTTGTACATAACCTCTGCACTGATCACTTACGACAAAGGAAATTTTGACATTGATACCGCCACTAACCTGTTTCAGGACACTTTATCTCCTGAACCCCATCGCGGGGCTATCTGAGATTCTCCGACCACCGAGGATGAACAATGTGGCCACCTGAATAACCACCGCTAGGCGACGGATCATGAAACACCAAGGGAAACGCGGCTTGGGTCCTGAACAGACTGAGAAAAAGAGCTCACAGTCTCTTTCCCTACCGAAAGTACTTCGCCTGCCAATGTCCAGTCTTCTGAGAATAAGATGGACGATCTTAGAGCCAGGATGTTTCCAACGGACATTGTACTGTAACATCCTTGTTTGTCTGGAAACCATGCTCACGCCGGTCCCCGGATCGGCTGTACCGCCTGAAAAACTTCTCTGTTTTACTTGATGACAGGACAGCCAGGCCGTAAATCCAAAGGTGGAGGAGTGTGCGTTTCATGATTAACAAGAAATGGTGACCCCAGGAATATCTCCACTCTGTCGCGCTTCCTCGTCACTTCATCTGGAACATTTATCTATTATTTGCGACCCATTCTATTCTCCAATTCGGAGTTTTTCGCCGATCGCCGTTACTGCTGTCTACATCCCACCACAAAGCTTGACCCGGCTTCGGCTTTTATCCGAGCTTCACGATGCGCTCAGCGGCAACATCAACAAACATCCTGACGCTGCTATTATCATCGCTGGGGGACTTTAACAAAGCCAACCTCAGGCAGGTTAAGCCTAATTTTTATCAACATGTATCCTTTTCAACCCAGAGGACCCGAATACACTAGATCATTGCTACACTCGTTTAAGCATGCCTACAAAGCTCGCTCACTACTTAAGCTTTCGGCAAAACGACCATGCCGCCATTTTCCTCACACGGAATATAAACAAAGGCTGGTTCAAGAACCCCCGGTGCAGAGGGTGGTGGCAGCGCTAGTCCGCCCACTCAGAAAGCCATGCTACAGGCGGCTCTTGATGAAGACGTAGACTGACATACATGTTTCGGGCAAGTTCATCTGACGTCAGCGAGTTCCGCGGATGTAGCATTAAGCTTTGTAAACACGCTAGCCGAACAAGCTACCGATACAATATCTATAAGGACCTTCTCTAATCAGAAACCTTGGGTGGACAGTACAATCCGTGCAGCAGGACAATTGTCTTTCTCTGAATGTGAGCAAAACTAAAGAGCTGGATGTTGACTTCAGGAAGAGACAGCAGCAGCCCTATACTGCTCTAATGATCAGCGGGACCCCTGTGGAGAGGGTGAGCAGCTTCAAGTACCTCGGTGTAAACATCTCCGAGGACCTGACTTGGACTACCCACATTCAAACACAAGTTAATAAAGCCAGGCAAAGACTGTACCATCTGAGACAGCTGAGAAAATTCAGGGTTTCACCTGCAATCCTGAAAACTCTTTATTCAGGGGCCATAGAAAGCGTATTGACTCAGTGTATATCAGTGTGGTATGGGAACAGCTCCAGTCATGACTGCAAAGCCCTGCAGAGAGTTGTGCGCTTAGCTGAGCGCATCTCAGGGTCTGCTCTCTCCTCTCTGCAGGACATCTACCTCAAATGCTGCAAAAGCAGAGCTGTTAAAATAATCAAGGACTCCATTCACCCCAGTAACCATCTTTTCACTTTGTTGCCATCTGGTAAGCGCTTTTCAGTAGCCTGATGTCAAAAACTGAGAGACTTAGGAGGAGTTTCTTCCCCAGGCCATCAGGCTCCTAAACTCAAAACCAGCCTCTTAACATCATCTTGTCTCCACTTAATATTCACTTTATCAGTAAGATATTCATCATTCACTACCTCACATTGACATACTGAAAGTGTCAACCTGTTTGCACATTTGCCTCTTGTTACATTCCTGTGTATCTTAATATTTAAGACAACAGTTTACTTTCATGCACATTATTTTCCACTATATATTTAATTCTACAGTATACATCTCTTTATATATTTTATACTTATATTTTTATTGTTTTCGTTCATAGCTATATTTATGTATATTTTCATCTGTGTTGTATTCTTTAATAATTGCACTGTCCATGGAGCGGACCTGACTCACATTTCACTGCTGGTTATATATGCTCTATATAATTGTGTATGTGACAAATAAAAATCTTGAATCTTGAATCAGAGTATAGCATTTACTGTGCACAGCAGCCATACTGTGCTGTGTTTGTGTGACACAGAATGACACAGAACAGCATATGTGTAAAGATCTCACTGAAGGCGCAGCTGAATGAGAAAGTGCAGTTTATTTACAGAAGTGAAATCCAAAACATCCAAACATAATCCAGACAAGAAATGAAGACTTGACTTGAACAGACTTGACTAAAACAGATTCGAGGTGGCATGAACAGACTAGACTCACCGACAGCAGGTTACAAAGGTTAACATTATTACACAAGGCACAATGGCAAAAACCTGACTACTTATAACAGACAAAGATGGACACGACATGAACAAACCAATGAGCAAACAGACACATGACTAAGACAACCAATGAGTAAACAGAACTGATAAATCACACGACAAGACAATAAACCATACGTGACACATACACAAGGCAGAGACACATGAGGGCAAGGTAAGCATGACACAAACAGCATAAATCAAACTACAAAATAAAAGACATGAAACAAAACCCCAAAGCAGACATTACATACCACCCCCCCACCCCCCCCCCAAAGGGTGCCTGGCTCCAGACACACCAAACAAACAAAACCCAAAAGGTCCAGGAGGGTGGTGGAGTGGAGGAAAAAAACCATAGAGCAAAGAGGACTCTGGGCTGTGGAGCAGTGACAGACCATGTAGCAGAGGGGGGACCTGGGCCGTGGGAGCAGTGACAGACCATGAAGTAGAGGGGGACCCTGGGCCGTGCCATGGTGGAGCAGGCCAAGCGGGGAGCCATGGTATATATCGGAGCAGATACATGGACAGACCACTTGTCTGAGGCAGAACAGGCAGAGAGTTTTTGAATGCCCTCCGTGGCCGTGACAGGACAGACAGTGAGTTCATGAATGGCCTCTGTGGCCGTGACATGACAGACAGTGAGTGGTGGCCATCTTGGCTGGGGACTCAGGCGTGGCTGCCATCTTGGCCGGGGACTCAGGCATGGCGGCCATCTTGGCTGGGGACTCGGGCATGGCAGCCATCTTGGCCGGGGAGAAAGCAGGCGTGGCGACCATCTTGTGGTGACTGGCCCTGCCGCTCGACAGGCATGACGTGGGCGAGACTCTGGAATGGCCATGGTCCGTGGACAGATTCTGGAATGGCAGCCATGTCGTGACAGAGACTCTGGAATGGCGCATGTCGTGACGAGACTCTGGAATGCCACCGCCATGTCGTACGCAGGACTCTGGAATGGCGCCATGTCGTGATGAGAGACTCTGGAGGATCAGCTGCGACGTGTTGAGATCTAGAAGGCGGCCATTTGTACAAAGAGACTCTTTGTGTGGCAGCCATCTTGAATGGTGGGCCATATTATGAAGAATCTTCTTGAGTGACGGCATGCTGGCAGCAGGCTCTGGCTTGTCAGACGGGACTGAAGCTGCGCTGGCTTGGCAGTTATGACGTGAGCAAACCCTGGGGTAGCAGACAATGATGTTAGCGGACTTTGGCTTGGCAGACATGGATGTGATCAGGCTTGTGACTTGGTAGACATGATATAGAGTAAACTGTGGACTTAACTGGAATGTGGTGAGCAGATCCCTGGAGTAGAGGGCATGACGTGAGTCAGGATTTTTTGTAGCAAGACATGATGTTAGCAGGCTGTGGCTTGGCAGACATGATGTGAGTTGACCTTGGCTTGGCAGACATGAGATGAGCAGGCTTTGGGGAAGTGTCATTTTCCTTCTCCATAACACCCACGTGAAAGCAGGACCCCACTCAACCGTTCAATGCAAAGTCAATGTAACTTGTTTCAACGTGACCAGCTGGTGGAGTATTTGCGTGGCATTTAACTGAGAAGTGTTTTTGTTTAAACCAACACGGAATAGTCCTTGAGGGAAAGTATAATTTTAAATCTACTAGGTTAGCACAGGGGCGTCAAAAATCTGCCACGTACGTCCTCAACAGAGCGATTAACCGGTGAGTAGAGGCTCACTAGGCGATCTGCTGGATTCATTTTCTCTGGTTGTGTATTCTGTAATGATCAGTCCTCTGAAGGTGAGTGTAGTTAGAACCCAAGTGCAGTTTATTTACAGGTGATCCAGAACATCCAAACAAGATACACAGACTTGACTTGACGAGGCACGAACAGACTTGACATGAACAAACCAATGAGCAAACAGACACATGACTAAGACAACCAATGAGTAAACAGAACTGATAAATCACATGACAAGACAATAAACCAATCAGAACATGACACATACACAAGGCAGAGAGATTACATGATGGCAACGGGAAGCATGACACAAACAGCATAAATCAAACTACAAAATAAAGACATGAAAAAAGAAACATGAAACAAAAAACCCAAATACAGACATTACCAATATGCTGTTGTATGTGCGGTTGGATACTCTCCAAAATGGCCACCACGGTACACAGAGGCGAGACGATTGTTTGAATAAAGTCATTATTTTTGTTTTCTTTGCATACAAAAAGTATTCTTGTAGCTTCGTAAAAAATTACGGTTGAACCCCTGTGTCACATGGATTATTTTACCAATCTCCTTGCTACGTTTCTGGACCTTGATCAATGTAATTACATTGCTTTCTATGGGAGGGTCAGAGAGTTCTCAGAATTCATCAAGAATATTTTAATTTGATCTTACAGTCTTACAAGTTTGGAACAACATGAGGGTGGGTAATTTATGACAGAATTTTCATTTTTGGGTGAACTATCTTTTAAAGGGGCTGTACCAGAAATATTTGAAAACCTTGCTCTCTTTCTCCTCATTGGTCAAGTCAAGTCAAGTCATCTTTATTTATATAGCACTTTAAACAAAACAGATTGTGTCAAAGCAACTGAAAAACATTAATTAGGAAAACAGTGTCAATAATGAAAAATGACAGTTAAAGGCAGTTCATCATTGAATTCAATGATGTCATCATCAGCTCAGTTCAGTTTAAATAGTATCTGTGCAATCATTTGCAATCAAGTCCCCAACAAAGCAAGCCAGAGGCGACACCCCAAAAAAACAAAAAATACACCACACCACATCATTCTAATGATGTAGCAAGTACATCGGGTGTTATAGGAAGTGTTCCCAGTTCCAGTTTACCTAATTAATACAGAGTGACAGTTTTACCTAGCATTAATTACAGCCTACAGCAAAGTCAGATTATGGATTTGGATATTGAAGCCGTATTAGACAGGTGTTTATGTGTAAGCTCTGGTTAAAGGCTGATGGTCTTTAATCTAGGATTTAAACTGCAAGAGTGTGTCTGCCTCCCGAACCACATGTTAGGTAGGTTATTCCAGAGTTTAGCGCGCTAAACTAGGAAAAGGATCTGCCACCCACAATTGACTTTGATATTCCAGTATTATCAAATTGCCAGAGTTTTTAGAATGTATTGGACGTGGAGGACTATAATGTAACAAGAGCTTGTTCAATACTGAGGTGCTAAACCATTCAGGGGCTTTATAACTAAATAAAGCAAGATTTTAAAATATGTACCAAGTTCAATATTGACACAACCCACCTAATACAGAAACACCCCAATATTCTAATAATAACTCTATCTAGTAAAAACTCTACCAGCTGCATTTTGTACAATAAGCAATCAGAATCAACCACCCAATAAAGACCAAAACCACCCAATATAAGGCATTTACAATAATCTAACCCTTGAGGTCATAAAAACGCAATGGATTAACTTTTCTGCATTTGACATTGAGGAAGCATAGGTCGTAATTTAGATTATATTTTTGAGATGGGCAAATGCAGTTTTCCAAAATGCTTCGAAATGTTGCTTTCTAAGGAAAAGATTGCTACTCAATAATAGGCCACACCTTGGTTCCTAACTGAGTACGCAAGAAATTGACAGAGCAGCCATCAAGTCTTAGACAGCATTCTAGGTTATAACATGCAGAGTTATTAGGTCCTGTAATTAACACCTCTGTTTTTTTCAGAATTTAACAGTAAGAAATTACTCATCATCCAGTATTTTATATTGACTATGCATTCTGTTAGTTTTTCAAATTGGTATATTTCACCAGGCCGTGAAGAAATATAGAGCTGAGTATCATCAGCATAATAGTGAAAGCTAACACCGTGTTTCCTGATGATATCTCCCAAGGGTAACATGTAAAGCTTGAAGAGTAACGACCCTAGTACTGAGCCTTGAGGTACTCCATACTGCACTTGTCAAGTCACCTTTATTTATATAGCGCTTTAAACAAAAAAGATTGCGTCAAAGCAACTGAACAACATTAATTAGGAAAACAGTGTGTCAATAATGCAACAATGACCAGTTAAAGGTCAGTTTCATCATGAATTCATGCTGTCTCATGCAGCTCAGTTTCATTTAAAAAATCGTATCTGGCAATAATTTGCAATCAAGTCAACGATTATGCGCTGTAATGTAAGTGACCCCAACTAATAATGGCAAGCCAGAGGCACGAGCGGCAAGGAACCAAAACCTCCATCGTGACAGAATGACAGAAACCTTTGAGAAACCAGGCTCAGTCTGGGGCCAGTTCTCCTCCGACCGGACGAAACCAGCAGTTCAATTCCAGGCTGCAGCAAAGTCCAGATTGTTGCAGAAGAATCATCTGTTTTCCTGTGGTTCCACTTGTGTCCCAGTGGGGGGGGTGTCATCTGAGACAAGGTCTTTACAGGGGATTTCCTGTCCCTCTGGGTTCGCTAGTTGTCCTGGTCTCCCGCTGTCCTTTCCAGGGCTGTAGAGGTCCTTTCTAATGTGCCTGATCCACCATCGGGTCTGAAACCGTACTGGATCCGGGGTGACCTGGCAAGTGACCATCTCAACTTTGATAAAGAACTGGATCTGGTGGCTATTTGTGGACCGGTCGGAATAAGAGGAAAGAAACAAGACTAATATTAGCTATAATGATCACAACCAAGTTCCCATTCTTAATGATATAGAAGTCATTCGGTGTTATGGGAGTGTTCCCGGTTGTCCGGCTGACCTAATTACATGCAGCCTAACCAATCCTTTAATAACGGATTTGGATATTATAATCGTATTAGTGGCTGAGGTGGAAGCCAGGTTAAAGAGATGGGTCTTTAAATCTAGAGTTGAAACTGCAAGAGTGTGGCTTGGCCCTCCCGAACAATGTTAGGTAGGTTATTCCAGAGTTTTGGGAGCTAAATAGGAAAAGGATCTGCCCGCCCGCAGTTGAACTCTTTAATTTTCTTGGTATTTATCAAATTGCCGAGAGTTTTGAGAAAGTAGCGGACGGGAGGACTATAAATGTAACAAGAGCTCGTTTCAAATACTGAGGTGCTAAACCATGTCAGGACTTTATATAGTAATAAACAAGATTTTAAAATCTATACAACTGTTTTAATAGGGAGCCGAGTGCAGTGTTGACAGAACCGGGCTAATATGATCATACTCCTGGTTCTAGTAAGAACTCTAGCGGCTGCATTTTGGACTAACTTGAGTTTGTTTTACTAAGTGTGCAGAAAAACCACCCAATAAAGCATTACAATAAATCCTCACCTTGAGGTCAACTTTGCATTGGGTATTTAACATTCTGCATTTGACATTGAAGCACAGCCCTTAACATTTAGAATATATTGTTTGAGATGGAACAAGGGCAGTTTTACAAATGCTAGAAACGTGGCTTTCTAAGGAAAGGTTGCTATCAAATAGTCACACCTAGGTTCCTAACTGATGACGAAGAAATTGACAGAGCAGGCCATAAAGGCTTAGACAGTGTTTTCTAGGTTATTTACATGCAGAGCTTTTAAGGTCCTGTACATTCACACCTCTGTTTTTTGTCAGAATTAGCGCAGTAAGAAATTACTCGTCATCCAGTTTTTTTTTATAGCGACTATGCATTCGTTAGTTTTTCAAATTGGTATTTTCGCAGGGCTGCGAAATGAAATATAGAGCTAAGTATTATCACCATAACGTGAAGCTAACACCGTGTTTCCTGATGATATTTCCAAGGGTAGCATGTAAAGCATGAGAAGTATGGCCCTAGTACTGGCCTTGAGGTACTCCATACTGCACTTGTGATCGATATGATACCTCTTCATCACTGCTAACGAATTGATGGCGTCATATAAGCTCACTATTTAAAACATGCTAATTGCACTTCCATTAATGCCACAGAGTGTTCTAGTCTAGCAAAGAATGTGTGGTCCAATAGTTGTCGAACGCCAGCACAAGATCCACTATCACTAATAGAGATTGTATCAACCACGATCAGATGATAAGAGCAGGTCATTTGAAGCTCTAAAGAGAGCAGTCTCAGTACTATGATACGGTCTAAATCCTGACTGGAAATCCTCACAGATGCCATTTTTCTCTAAGAAGGAATATATTTGTGAGGATACTACCTTTTCTAGTATCTTGGACAGAAAACAGAGATTCGAGGTCAGTCTATAATTAACTAGTTCTTTGGGGGGGTCAAGTTGTGGTTTTTTGATGAGAGGCTTAATAACAGCAAGTTTGAAGGTTTTGGGGACATATCCTAATAACAATGAGGAATTAATAATAATCAGAAGAGGATCTATGACTTCTGGAAGCACCTCTTTTAGGAGCTTAGATGGAATAGGGTATAACATACATGTTGATGATTTTAAAGTTTTTACAATTCTTCCTCTCCTATAGTAGAGAATGAGTGGAACTGTTCCTCGGGGAGCTATAGTGCACTGTCTGATGCGACACTGTAGCTGGACGGCTGCATGGTTACAATTTTATCTCTAATAGTATCGATTTTAGAAGTAAAGTAGTTCATAAAGTCATTACTGCTTTGATGTTGGGAAATGTCAACAATACTTGTTGATGTTTTATTTTTCGTTAATTTAGCCACTGTATTGAATAAATACCTGGGGTTATGTTTGTTTTCTTCTAAAAGGGAAGAAAAGTATTCATATCTAGCAGTTTTTAATGCTTTTCTGTAGGATAGGTTACTTTCTCTCCAAGCAATACGAAATACCTCTAGTTTTGTTTTCCTCCAGCTGCGCTCCATTTTCCGGGCTGCTCTCTTTTAGGGTGCGAGTGTGCTCATTATACCACGGTGTCAGACCGTTTTCCTTAACCTTCCTTGCCGCAGAAGAGCAAATCTGTATTTAAAATGCTTGGAAAGAGAGAGAGTCCATAGTTTCTGTTACATCATCAAGTTGTTCTGAGGTTTGATATGCTAAGGAATTGGGATACATCAGGAAGATTACTACAAAGCAGTCTTTGGTAGAAGTGATGGTTCTACCATACTTGTAACAAGAAGTAGAATCTGACAGTTTTAGCTATGAAGTTTGCACAAAACTGGGGCCAATGATCTGAGATATCATTGCTTGGCTGCATAATTTCAACACCCATCAACATCAATTCCCATGTGACAGTATTAAATCTAGAGTATGATTTCAAAAATGAGTAGGTCCTTGAGACGTTGTCAACCACAGAGTTCAGGAATGTCTATAAAGCTGATCCCAATGTACCCTTTTTTCATTATCAGCATGGATATTAAAATCACCAACAATTAAAACTTTATCTGCAGCCAGCATTAACCTAGATGTAAAAATCAGCAAACTCTTTAATAAAGTTCCTGTATGGTGGCCTGCAGTACCAGTACAAACATAACAGGGGATTTATCATTAACACTTGTTTCTCTGGACAATGTTATATGAAGCACCATTACTTCAAACGAAAGTTATACTCAGCACGCCCCTCTGAGAAATATTGAAACTCATTGGTATGTTTCGCAGGGCTGCGAAGAAATATAGAGCTAAGTATTATCAACATAACAGTGAAAGCTAACACCGTGTTTCCTGATGATATTTCCCAAGGGTAGCATGTAAAGCATGAAGAGTAATGGCCCTAGTACTGAGCCTTGAGGTACTCCATACTGCACTTGTGATCGATATGATACCTCTTCATTAACTGCTACAATTGATGGCGGTCATATAAGTACGATTTTAAACCATGCTAATGCACTTCCATTAATGCCAACAGAGTGTTCTAGTCTATGCAAAAGAATGGTGTGGTCAATAGTGTCGAACGCAGCACTAAGATCCAATAGCACTAATAGAGATTGTATCAACCACGATCAGATGATAAGAGCAGGTCATTTGAAGCTCTAAAGAGAGCAGTCTCAGTACTATGATACGGTCTAAATCCTGACTGGAAATCCTCACAGATGCCATTTTTCTCTAAGAAGGAATATATTTGTGAGGATACTACCTTTTCTAGTATCTTGGACAGAAAACAGAGATTCGAGGTCAGTCTATAATTAACTAGTTCTTTGGGGTCAAGTTGTGGTTTTTGATGAGAGGCTTAATAACAGCAAGTTTGAAGGTTTTGGGGACATATCCTAATAACAATGAGGAATTAATAATAATCAGAAGAGGATCTATGACTTCTGGAAGCACCTCTTTTAGGAGCTTAGATGGAATAGGGTATAACATACATGTTGATGATTTAACAAGTTTTTACAATTCTTCCTCTCCTATAGTAGAGAATGAGTGGAACTGTTCCTCGGGGGATCTATAGTGCACTGTCTGATGTGACACTGTAGCTGACGGCTGCATGGTTACAATTTTATCTCTAATAGTATCGATTTTAGAAGTAAAGTAGTTCATAAAGTCATTACTGCTTTGATGTTGGGAAATGTCAACACTTGTTGATGCTTTATTTTTCGTTAATTTAGCCACTGTATTGAATAAATACCTGGGGTTATGTTTGTTTTCTTCTAAAAGAAACCAAAATAACTCAAATCTAGCATTCCTCAAACCTCTCCCCAATTACAGGTTACTCTCTCTCCAAGCAATACGAAATACCTCTAGTTTTGTTTTCCTCCAGCTGCGCTCCATTTTCCGGGGCTGCTTTCTTTAGGATGCGAATGTGCTCATTATACCACGGTGTCAGACTGTTTTCCTTAACCTTCCTTAAGCGTAAAGGAGCAACTGTATTTAAAATGCTTGAAAAGAGAGAGTCCATAGTTTCTGTTACATCATCAAGTTGTTCTGAGGTTTTTGGATATGCTAAGGAATTGGGATACATCAGGAAGATTACTTACAAAGCAGTCTTTTGTGGTAGAAGTGATGGTTCTACCATACTTGTAACAAGAAGTAGAATTGACAGTTTTAGCTATGAAGTTTGCACAAAACTAAATAATGATCTGAGATATCATCGCTTGGCTGCATAATTTCAACACCATCAACATCAATTCCATGTGACAGTATTAAATCTAGAGTATGATTTCGACAATGAGTAGGTCCTGAGACGTGTTGTCTAACCTCAATAGAGTTCAGAATGTCTATAAAAGCTGATCCCAATGCATCTTTTTCATTATCAGCATGGATATTAAAATCACCAACAATTAAAACTTTATCTGCAGCCAGCATTAACTCAGATGTAAAATCAGCAAACTCTTTAATAAAGTCTGTATGGTGGCCTGTATAGAGTACCCAGTACAAACATAACAGGGGATTTATCATTAACACTTGTTTCTCTGGACAATGTTATATGAAGCACCATTACTTCAAACGAGTTATACTTGAAGCACGCCCTCTGAGAAATACTGAAACCATTGTTATAAATTGAAGCAACACCTCCCCCTTTACTTTTTGGACGTGGCTCATGTTTATAACAGTAATCTTGGGGGGTAGACTCATTTAAAATAATGTAATCATCAGGTTTTAGCCAGGTTTCTGTCAAACAGTCTCTATAGTGTGTTATCTAGGTGAAATGACTTCTGTAATGTGAGGAGGCTAGCAGACGGTTGGTTTAGCCAGTCTGTCTGCTTCCTAACACTAACTACAAGTACTAAGACTGTGAGCCATATTTCTAGAGAGAAGAGCAGCACCACCCCAGGAGGGATGAAGACCATCTCTTTTCAACAGGTCTGCCCCAAAAGCTTGTCCAATATGAGCAGTTCTCATTCATTCATTGGTTCTGAATTAATGAATCATGGCTCGTTGAATCTAAAAACAATGCACATTCCTTGGCTAAAACCCAAAGCTTTTAGCCCCTGAACTCATGCAGGTAAATCAAACTCTCTGCAAGCTGAATGGCCGGCCTGGTGCCAGCATGGCTGGGTTTAAATTCCTGACCAGATCGTAAAACTTTATTACCCCAAACTGGGAGAAACAGAAAAAGCCCAGCTCGCTAGGAATTCTTGTAAGGAAAAAGGAAAGTAAATATATCCTAAATGTATTGACGGTATTTCCTTTTTGTGTTTAGATATCTTCCATATCAAATTGGAGTATCTACAATTTTATTGTGTTAATCAAACTTTAAATGTGTGTAATTCTGCATATGAATGTAACTTTATGTTTCTCCTACCTTTACCTGTCTTTTTTTGGTATCTGTTTAAACCGTCTTGCTTTGACCGAACCACTCATACATAGGAAATTACAGTAAAATGTATTATTCTGGAATTACCATCTTGCTGGAATATAATTGCTGAATTCTGACAACACCATAACTCACTCGAGTGGGTGTCTCCCCAGAGACAAAGGAACTTTTTCCCGCTTCAGATCGTGGACGTTCATTGGTTGTTCGCGCAAACAGAGGCGTGAACCCAGTCGCTCCATAAGAGACTGACACAGAACTTTCTCGTTGCACTTTTTTTTTCGGCACTTCGTCGAGAGAACGTCTGTCGCGATGGCTCCTTAGGGAGCTTTCATCTCCGTTTCTCTTTGCTTTTCTTTACTAAGTTTTATTCTTATATTCGCCTCTCCCTACACGAGGGAGACGAACTCTGAATTATTTCTTTGGTAACTCCACGTTCGTTGAACCTTTGAAACTTCGCGCGAGTCTGCTCGCCCCGGAAGACACGAGAGAACACGCCCAGCTCTAAAAGCACGACGCACGCAGCTCTTAGCAGGCACAAAGATACCCACATGCAAGTATTATTTCCTATAGAGATTTAAACGCTGCTTAAGGTTGTCTATTCCCTTTTCAAGGTGATCTGATTCCTTGTTGTCTTTCAAAAGGTTACTGTATGTGATTTTGCCATACTGCGCGATCATTCTGCATGATTCTGCCTATCTCTCTCTCTCACCTTCTCTCGCTCACCCTTTCTCTCTCTCTCTCACCCAATATCTCACAAATGAGCAAAACCACAAAACATTTTGTTATTCGTTTTGTATTGTATTTGTTTTTACTGTTTGTATTGTTATACGCATATTTACTCTGTGTGAATCGTAGTTTGATGTATTATTAGTTCAATTATTAAAAGCCAATATATTCATGATTGCTTCTGTCTAAAATGCTCACATTACGAAGTCAATGAAATGTTTGATCTTAGCTACAAAGCTTATTTGTTACCTTTCCAGTAACCTAAATTTTATAAGGACGGGGAGAATGGTTTCATGGCCAGAAACTATTTTTCCTGGAATTATAAGAAGTGATAACTTTATTGAAGTTGATAAGTTAATCTTACGGCCGTTTGCTGGACAAACCACTGTTTGATTTGCATTAATTCCCAGTAAAAGATATCACGTTAATTGATATGAAGAATGGAATATTGACATATTAATGAGTAAATTACAGTGCCTTGTAATGAGTTATTGATATATACAATTGACCTATTTTTCATCTTCAATAATTTTAATGTAACTGTTACGCGAGATATATATATATATTATCATATTCCTGATTAATTATTAAAATTCCCTATATATCATTTGAGCTAACGTTAACGTACTACCCAGTGCGGCTACATTATTTTGGTGGAGAAACGCGGGCATTTCAAACTTCGTTTTATGAGCAATTCAGTTTCAATCTGTTTATATGGTTATTAATAATTTCTGCACGCGCGCTATGAAATTATGAGATTGTGAGATAAGTCGCAAGACGCGAACTCACTCCTAACTGACTGAGGCAAAAAGCTGATCAGTCAGCACATTAACAGTTTCTAGAAATACCTAACAGTATAGTCACTGTTATTTTGCTGAAAGTACACTGCAGTATAATGTTAAATGTCCTGTTAAGAGAAGATCAAGATCTCTCTGCAGTGAGAACATTTTAATATTAGTAACCCGCCTATTAAAGACGAAGAAATCTCTTTTTTTTAGGACGAGACGTAAATCTGATCAGAGCGACGTTCCTTTGATTCAGTAATTAAAAGGCCTTGTAATTACATATCGTTATTGAATTCGTGGTTAACCACAGTGATATTCAAAAATAAACGATAAAACTCCTGGTCGAAAAATTGGCTTAGCTACCCAATTTTAAACCTAAAACATTTAAATCATAAGTGCTATTTTGATAAATGTGTATGGGAGTGCAACAGACGGACAATTCCTGTTGTTCACATTTGCGTGTTTTGCAGCGAAGAAATCCTGCCTCACGCTCTTGTGCAGTATAGCACCTTAAAGGTACAAACCTTTGTCTGTTGGAGAATCAGCGCTGACAAACACTCAGATTCTAAATCACACTGAAGTAGGGTGTAATTCCGCTAACTAAACACCAGAGGGCGTCCTTTAAGGGTTTAGTAGTCTCAAATTACGCCCTGCCTTCTGACTTCAGTCTGCATGAGTGCAATTACGCCATCTCGTGGCCGTTTCAGATAATGCTAATTATTTTTTTTTTTCCTGTGGTTGTTGAATTAGCCCGTCTAAATTCTCAATAATTATTTGCATTTACAGCTTTGCTCGTGCGAATATTATTTTATGTTAGACAAATTTTCCTGCCTTTGACTGTTCACACTTACTTTGAGTTTGGTTCAAACATGATTTGAATTAAAATTTAATTGTTTAATAGTGTAAATTAAGTGTCTCAGGTTAACCACTGATTGACCCACTTAGAAGGAAGTGAGCCATCTAGTGGCCATCTCCTGTTAAGTCGGTTCATAGCTTTCAGCTCTCTTCTTGCTTATTTTAAATGTCAGTTTAAACCAGTTTTGAATTTTTAAATTTGAATTAAGTTTTCTGTTTACCAGGTGAAGCACAGAGAGGGAGTTTCATCCCCTTGTGGTGAAAACCAGCTACTGCGGCCTTCTCCCATGTTTCATCCTGTCTATTTCTATTTTGATTTTGATTCTTTTTCTTCTCTCTTTTGGGTTAGGTTATTTTGATAATTACCATCACTATCATAATTCCCTTTTTGTTTTATCATTATTAGGTAAAGCTGTTACCTCTCATTTCTACATATATATTTACTCAATTGATTTTAAACAAACAAGCCTTAATTCACTTTAAGTTTCCCTTGTTCATCCTTTGTGTATTTGATTGTAGAACTCCCTTGGTGATTGGACAGTCATCTCAGGTTTCCAGTGAGCAAGGTTGCCCGACCAGCGTTACCGAAATGTGATAAAACCCATCCACTTATTATAAGCCACAGAATATTAGATATTCCCCCGGATATATTTTAAGTGTTTGGCCCATCTCTTCTCCAAGCCACACCATCTTCCTAGGTTTCACTACCCCGATAGCCCCACTCACCTGTTGGCCCTATCTTAAAACCTAGCAGTAGGCTTAGGCCTCCTTATTCTCCCTAACACATATCGTGTTACTACTGTTTTATCTCATTTCAAGTGTTTCGTTTCACTTTGATCTTTTCTGTCCTTTGTTCTGTTGTGATTTGTTTCTTTCATTTCACAGAAAGACAGTAACCTATGAGAGCCACCAAGGAAGCTAAACAGTAGAGTGACAACCAGCAGCCGGTGTCATCACGTGACCCGCTAGGCTACTGCCTGTCAAATCTCCATTTCAGGTCCTCCGTTGACCCAAGTTAATTGGCTCCGCGAACTGTCTGACTGTTTGCATCAGTTAGCCCCAAAATTCTCATAAACGGCATAGCCCGTATGAGTATAGCTCGTTAACCGTAGAACGAACTTGCATTGGTCTCTTTGTGTGTATGCTGTGTTTCTCTCACCTACAGTGAGCCAGGATGTTCCATTCATCCAGTCCAGCAGTCCACGGGGGCAACCTCTCGACATGGTTGAAAGCAGTGACAACCCCCTTCCTGCCCAAGGACGCCAGTAACCTGCAGCACCTAAACCAAGAGCAACTGGACACCGAGCCAGATAAACTGATGGCACACGATCCAACCCAAAGCTACAACTACAAAGAGCTCGCCAGGATCCTCGGAAGCCTAGTTCACATTCTCGTCACCCAGGCACAGCTCAGCGAATGGAGCAACATCGACCTGGAACAGCAAGCAGCAAAACTTATGCTTCAAGCGGAGGAGGCCTGGAAGGACCAGGCCCGAACCCAGAGTCGCCTTGATCAGCTCCTCCTCGAGACCCAGAACCAGCCCGAGAAAGAGGACGCCACAGATCCAGAGCTACAGAAAGAAGAAGTAGAAAGACTTCAAAATGCCCTGCAAGATCTTCGCCTCGACACAGACCAAAGAGGACAGTTGGAGAGAGAAGCCCAAAAGGAACTCAACGAAAAACTCCAGCAATGTGACACTCTCCTAGAGAGAGCAAAGACTGAACTGAAAGAAAGAGACTCTAAAGCCAGGTCCTGTGAAAAACACTTGCAAGCGGCCCGAGCTAAAATCAACAAGCTTACTCTGCAGAGAGACAAGCTCCAAGATGAACTTGACACTGTTCACGCTGAACTGAAACATTCTTACAGATTACAGAGTGGCTGGAACAGAGAAACACACACCATAGAGTTTCTCCCGGCCCGCCACTCCAACCCTTTCAGCCAAGAACCCAGAGCTGAAAAGGGGGGCGTAAGCCCATGGCTCAAGACATCACCAGCCAGCTTCCAAAGAACACCTGTCAGCAATGGAGGGGGGAGAGCCCTTCCAGAGAACGCATGCCACTAAACCCTGCACAGCTCCCCGAGAACTTGACAAGCTAGCCAGAAACATCCCTACCTTCAATCCAGATCCTGCAGGAGGTCATGACGTTCACGCTTATTTACAAGACATTGACTTTCACTTACAAACTGTCGCCAACGTGACAGCTTTGGACAAATTGTACCTGTTAAGAATCACGTCCCGCCGTGATGTGCAAAGGATTCTGGATCGTCAACCAGAGACTGTCAAAGTGGACTACCAGCAACTGAGAAAAACTTTGATTCTTGAATTCTCTGATCCAGACTCAGACCACGGGCTCCTTAACGCTATGGACCTCAAACAGGGCCGACTTGAAAACCCACAGACTTTCTACAGTCAACTACGGAAAGCCTACTTCGGAGCACGCAACGAACCAGGTATGGAACAGAATGTCAACTTTAAAACTTTGTTCCTCCGAAACCTACATGCCAGTTGGAGTTTTCATCTCGGAGTCTCAGCGTGTCCGTGTAGCATGTCTACACAAGAGTCATGGGACTTAGCCCACAAAGCTTACACCAAGCAAAAGACTATTTCTGAAAAGACTGTGAAAAACCCCACAATCTACTCTGTCTCTGAGCACTGCTCGGAGTTGACCCTAGAGGGCGCCCCACAACACCACAGTCACAGACCTTTTTACAGAGAGTCAAGACCGTTCCAAGCCAGCAGAGGGCTACATAATCGTGGTGGTGCTCGTCCAAAGCACCAGAGCAAGCGCTATGAAAGATTCTGGGACCGGCGACCCAAAAAGAGCCGATCCCCACCGTCCAGGACACAAAGCCCCGACAGCCGGCAGTGGAACCACTCTCGACACGACACTGGTAAGCTCAATCCTGAGCACACATCAGAAAAACACAGGGCAGCCACGTCTGAGACAGCAGAGACCCTGAGGGTGCTGAAAGAGCTTCTTTACATGAAAACTCGCAAGGAAGACAAGAAAGACGAACCAGACCTCCTATGTCTAAGCATAAGAACTGAAACCAACACCCTGTCTAACTGCCATCTGACTGAGCCAAGCACCCCGAACACTGCTCGTCATCCACAGACCACAGAGCTAACTGTCACATCACAAGGTGACAGCATCACCCAAGCTCCACAGCTGACAGCTGCACACCCTGAACGAGACAGCACAGTTCCTCACACCAGGTACAACAATCCCAAGGTACCAGAAAATGCTGTTTTGGCTACCTGCCTCCGCAGCGAGCTACACGAGACCGGTCCTAACCACCCATCGATCGTCACACCTGCCCCGATGCCAACATTCCTGGGCAACCTCGTCGAAAAGGGGGTGGGCCGAAAACTCCACCTGAACATCACGTTAGGAAAAGGAGTGCGCATGGAAGCCCTGATCGACACAGGATCACACCTTACGGTGATCTCATCTCAACTTTTCAAAAGACTCCAATTTAAAGCTAAGAGACAAGATCGAACTCTTACACCTCAAACTTGTGAACTGAATGTACAGTCATACAGCCAGAATGACATCCGGTTTGACAAGGTAGCTTCCAGTCACCTGACGATTGGTCCTATGAGTCTAGTACATCCTGTGTACATTTCACCAATGGACACTTACCCACTCCTCATCGGCAAAGACCTGCTAGATCGCTTTGAACCTTTACTGGACTTCAAACAGCTAAAAGTCTGGGCTCAAGTGCGAGAAACTCTTCCCCTCCAGCCACACAGGTCGCCGGTGACAGACTGTCAGGTCACAGAGGTCACGGGAACTCCCACAGAGCCAGACTGCCAAGTCACAGAGGTCACGGGAACTCCCACAGAGCCAGACTGCCAGGTCACAGAGCTCACGGGAACCCCAGCAGCCAGCAATGGGTACACAGCCTCAACAACAAACCAGGGCTCAAGTTCGCTCCTCTGCACCTTAGTCAACGAACAGGGAACGGTGATACCAGCTTACACCAAAGGGGTCACTGTTCGGCTCAACATGCGATGTGGTCAAACCTTAAACCACACGCTGGGTTTCTTCCAACCCTCACCTGAATGTGTGGAACTCGGACTCACACTTGAAGCCACACCCCTCACTGAAGTGTCATCTCATATAGTTTACATCCTGTGCAACAACTGGACGGTAACTGACATCAACATTCCCAAGGCCTACCGGCTGGGATGGCTAGTGAGCAATGACTTTTCATGACTTTGAACGTGTACGACCTGTCATAGGGCCCATTCCACCTGGACTGATACCCGAAGGGAGTACAGACAACACATTGTTCACTGCACCCTTCAAATTCATCACCATCACATCTGTCATGTCAGTGACCAAAGACCAGGTGTGCAGAACGGAGCTGACCGAAGACCAACACCTCGCAGTATACACCGTCTCCCACCAGAGCGTCAGTGAGACTGATGAACCTGCTACACCTCTTAATACCAAACCGACTGATGACACACCCGATGGAGGAGCCTTACCCAGGTTTTGAATCTCCAGTGCAGCGAATTCTACAAGACGCTAATGCACTTCAGAGCGATACAGTTCGTCAAGGACTCAGACAAGTTCTTTATAAATTCAAAGAATCCTGTGCCAAAGACTCTTTAGACTGTGGTCTTACCAACCTCCACATGGTGCACATCCCTACGCACCCTGATGCTCCTCCCACTTTTGTCAAACAGTACAAGATTCCCATCGCCTCACACGAACCAGTGCAGGAGATGATCGAATCTATGCTTGAGAAAGGTGTCATCCGTCCACGCAACAGCACCTACTCAGCCCCCATCTGGCCCATCCTCAAACCTAACGGCGAATGGCGACCCACCATTGACTACAGGAAATTGAATCAACAGGTGCCGCTGTCACAACGGCCCATGACCCAGCTAGAACAAGAAATACCCCGAATCAGAGGAGCCACAATCTTCTCTACACTTGATGTGGCCTCTGGGATTCTGGACCATTCCGGTGCACCTGGAAAACCAACACAAGCTGGCATTCACATTTGGCAACAGACAGTTCACCTTCAACAGGTGCCCGTTCAGCTACGCCAACTCACCAGCTGAATTCAACATCTTTCTGAACAAAGCATGTACAAACTCTAACTATGCCAGACTCAGTTCGTGTGCCATCTTCCGAGCTGGAAACAGAATGGTTTCAAAAACTGCAAACAACAAGCCAGTCAAACACCAACAACCTTTTCCAGGAACGTGATAACATCACAAAAACACACGATGTGACTGTGTGTACTGGAAGAAGGTAAAAGGACACTCGAAGCTACCAGGTCTAGACAAGGACTTAAAATGTTCAAACTGACACCCTCGCCAAAACTGGCGCACTAAACAACAGGCTGTGGTCACCCCCAACCCACCCACCCACTTTCAAGGTTAAAGTGATTACACACAGCATAAGAACTTTACAAACTAGACTGCCTACCTCAGAGCCGCTTACGCTGGCTCCGCTGTTTTACAAATACCAACATAGCAGACGAGCGGGTTTCTGACACCTCATATAAAGACTTTGCTTAACAACCTCTCAAACCCCTCCATCCACCCTTGCATGCTGTCTACACTCACTAACAACCAGTGCCTCAGACCACTGCATGAAACAAAGCACATGCTGCGTGCACAGAACAACACTGTGGGTCGTGCACCGTCTGACATCACAATGCCAAGGCTTGTTATGCCACGGCGCAAAAGGGGGATAATGCCAATGTATTTCCATGACGCATCATGTGCTGCACAATGCTCCAATGACAGCCTAACCACGGGTAGAATCCAACCATACATGATACCCTTAAGCCTTGTGCTAATTGTGCTGGCTTCCGCCATCACCACGCCAGCTGACCCGCTACAAATACACCTGGCCTACTCTCTGGGTAGCGCCATCCTACTGCACGTCAATCCCGAGCAGAGGGAAGTGGATGTGCTCCTGAACCAACCCATCAGTGAGTCAAGCCAAGTCTACAGACATAAAAGACATTGTCAATGTCAGGTTTTGGAAAAGCAACACCCACACCAAGACACACATTCCAGATGGTGGTGGCCTACCACGACAGCGACACACAGCTGTACCTGGCCCCAAACCTGCACATGTGTACTTTGACCAAAGACATTCATTATCTCTGCCTTAGCAAACCCTTCCTCAGAAACAACACTGAAGGAATCTGCGGGTTGCAAACCCTGGTCAGCGACACACACTGCCCTGCCGAATCCAAGCCTCGTACACAAGTCACAGAGACGCAACCAGAGATTGTAGGTGACAGATGGCTCACGTCAAACACTCCCGTGCGTACAGCTACTCTCACTTACGACCAGCATGACACAACCAGCCGTGTCAATGTGCCCACCCGAATAGGGGGATTCAAGTACCGAAGGGTGCCACGCCCTACCTTCACGACCTGGCCTTATACCATTTTCCGAGTGAAGAGTACAAGACAGCACTGGAACTCCCATCCTTCAAGAATTACAACTTCATCTTAGATCCAGAACTGGAACTCTGGATTGAGGAAAGGGGGTCCCGAAACATTGACATTGCTCCCCTCGACACAGCCCTCCAAGGACTGTCTCGACGGCAACGTTCTGAACCCATCATCTGCGGTCCAAGCCTGGACCGCTGCCGACATTGCACTGTGCATCTCTACAGGTCTCAGACAGAATCCCTGGAAAGGGGGTGCCAAGTCCGAGACAACGCCGAACCTCATCAAGCTGGATCCTCAGCTCCAGGAACCACCTGCCATTATGATCCACCTGCTACACGACCATCATGATTCACCTGTCATCTGCCCATCGTGATGATTGCCGTCCGATGATGTCCACACAGGGACTTCATCCGACGGAAAGGGGGACTGTAGCGTATGAGCAGTTCATTCATTCATTCACTGGTTCTGAATTAATGAATCATGGCTCGTTGAATCTAAAACAATGCACATTCCTTGGCTAAAACCCAAAGCTTTTAGCCCCTGAACTCATGCAGGTAAATCAAACTCTCTGCAAGCTGAATGGCCAGCCTGGTGCCAGCATGGCTGGGTTTAAATTCCTGACCAGATCGTAAAACTTTATTACCTTAACTGGGAGAAACAGAAAAAAAGCCCAGATCGCTAGGAATTCTTGTAAGGAAAAAAGGAAAGTAAATATATTCTAAATGTATTGACGGTATTTCCTTTTTGTGCTTCGATGTCTTCCATATCAAATTGGAGTATCTACAATTTTATTGTGTTAATCAAACTTTAAAATGTGTGTATTCTGCATATGAATGTAACTTTATGTTTCTCCTACCTTTACCTGTCATTTTTGGTATCTGTTTTAACCGTCTTGCTTGAGACCGAACCACTCATACATTTACAGTAAAATGTATTATTCTGGAATTACCATCTTGTTGGAATATAATTGCTGAATTCTGACAACACCATAACTCACTCGAGTGGGTGTCTCCCCAGAGACAAAGGAACTTTTTCCCACTTCAGATCATGGACGTTCATTGGTTGTTCGCGCAAACAGAGGCGTGAACCCAGTCTGAGTAGTAAGAGACTGACACAGAACTTTCTCGTTGCACTTTTTTTGTTTTCGGCACTTCGTCGAGAGAACGTCTGTCGCGATGGCTCCTTAGGGAGCTTTCATCTCCGTTTTTCTTTGCTTCTTCTTTACTAAGTTTTATTCTTATATTCCCTCTCCCTACACGAGGGAGACGAACTCTGAATTATTTCTTTGGTACTCCACGTTCGTTGAACCTTTGAAACTTCGCGCGAGTCTGCTCGCCCCGGAAGACACGAGAGAACACGCCCAGCTCTAAAAGCACGACGCACGCAGCTCTTAGCAGGCACAAAGATACCCACATGCAAGTATTATTTCCTATAGAGATTTAAAACGCTGCTTAAGGTTGTCCTATTCCCTTTTCAAGGTGATCTGATTCCTTGTTGTCTTTCAAAAAGGTTACTGTATGTGATTTTGCCATACTGCGCGATCATTCTGCTGCATGATTCTGCTATCTCTCTCTCACTTTCTCTTCTCTCTCTCCCCTTTCTCTCTCTCTCTCTCTCTCTCTCTCTCTCTCTCTCTCTCTCCATTTGTTATTCGTTTTGTATTGTATTTGTTTTTACTGTTTGTATTGTTATACGCATATTTACTCTTGTGTGAATCGTAGTTTGATGTATTATTAGTTCAATTATTAAAAGCCAATATATTCATGATTGCTTCTGTCTAAAATGCTCACATTACGAAGTCAATGAAATGTTTGATCTTAGCTACAAAGCTTATTTGTTACTTTTAAGTAACCTAAATTTTATAAGGATGGAGAATGGTTTCATGGCCAGAAACTATTTTTCCTGGAATTATAAGAAGTGATAACTTTATTGAAGTTGATAATTTAATCTTACGGCCGTTTGCTGGACAAACCACTGTTTGATTTGCATTAATTCCCAGTAAAAGATATCACGTTAATTGATATGAAGAATGGAATATTGACATATTAATGAGTAAATTACAGTGCCTTGTAATGAGTTATTGATATATACAATTGACCTATTTTTCTCTTCAATAATTTTAATGTAACTGTTACGCGAGATATATATATATTTAATCATATTCCTGATTAATTATTAAAATTCCCTATATATCATTTGAGCTAACGTTAACGTACTACCCAGTGCGGCTACACACCCATAGAAACACAGCAAATGAATGAAAAGAACCAGATAATTATCTTATCACCACAGTAAGCAGGGAGGGGACCAGAGAGCATATTACAGTGTCTGACATCATGCTTGCAAGTTCACACACCTCTTTAATGTTATTTTTAGTGATCTCCGAGTGGCGAAGTCGAACATCATTAGCGCCGGTTCACTGGTTCACATTGGAATCTGAGATTGGCCATATTTAAAAATGACAATGTAAACAGCCATATAAAAAAAAAGTCTGATCTAAGCCAAAAATGAAAACAAGAAAAAACAAAGTTCAAATGATTCATTGGTTATACAGTATGTTTCTCATTTATGTTTTGTTTTGGTTTAGGTCTAGTTGCTGTGTTAATCCTTCTACACACTGCATGATTTTAGCAATCCTGTAAGATCATTGCAAATGACACTGTGTGACATGGTTCTAATAAACTTGGGTACAGTGTGTGTGTAGACTATACGGTAATGATACCTATTGCCTCTCACGCTATGACTTGTACATTTCTACAGAAGAATAAAATGCCATCAGCATGCGCTAGTGGTAAACAAAAAGAGCATGATAAATCACACTTTGGCAGTTGTAGTTTTTATGTGTGCTGAAAAAAAGTGAAAGCAGATAAAGGGGAAGGAATAAGAGCTTGAATAGTTTTGTTTTTAGCGTCATTTCGCGTTGATTTCTGGTTGCATTTTTATAAGCTGGTCAGTAAATGTGGATCGTAGCTGCAAACACACTGTGTGAAAATCATGCTGAATTTCTGACACAGTGGAAATTGGATGATTGTAGGCTACCTTTGGTCGCAAGACCGTGACAATGGCCATCTTTGAGCCGGTCCCACTGTACGACATAGGACCACCAATTAAGAGCCATGATCACAGAAATCGCCACGATGTCTGGGACAACCAAAAATCATACAGTGTGTAGGGGGCTTTAGGTTGTCCTATTTTTTATTTATTTATTCATTCATTTTTCTAATTTTCCCACCTTTAGTTAGGTCCCTAAGTGACTCATTGGTTAATTGATTATACAGGTGCTGGTCATATAATTAGAATATCATCAAAAATCATCATATTTCATTAATTACATTCAAAAAGTGAAACTTGTATATTATATTCATTCATTACACATAGACGGATATATTTCAAATGTTTATTTCTTCTAATTTTGATGATTATAACTGACAACTAAGGAAAATCCCAAATTCAGTATCTCAGAAAATTAGAATATAACTTAAGACCAATACAAAGAAAGGATTTTTAGAAATCTTGGCCAAATAAAAAGTATAAAAATGATAAGTATGAGCATGCACAACACTCAATACTTAGTTGGGGCTTCTTTTTGCCTGAATTACTGCAGCAATGCAGTGTGGCATGGAGACGATCAGTCTGTGGCACTGCTCAGGTGTTATGAGAGCCCAGGTTGCTCTGATAGTGGCCTTCAGCTCTTCTGCATTGTTGGGTCTGGCATATCGCATCTTACTCTTCCCATTTTCTATGGGGTTAAGGTCAGGCGAGTTTGCTGGCCAATTAAGAACAGGGATACCATGGTCCTTAACCCTCTAGAGTCTAAGGGTATTTTTGGGGCCTGGAGAAGTTTTGTCATGCCCTGACATTTGTGCTTTTTTCAGTTTCTTATAAATATCTAAATGGCTAAAGTCTAATCTCACTGTAATCAGCACAAACTAGGCTATAATAATATGTGAGCAGCATGTATGTACATGATTGTGTTTTTTGAGAAAAAAAAAATGTTATGCGTGGTTAGTGAAAAACTAAAAATGTTAAATCACTTGAATAAGGCAATAGAACACATACAGAAAATTGGTTCCCAGGAATTTTGAGAACTGGAGCTTGTAGCCTAGAATTTTTTTTTTTCTTATTATGTGAAAATCATCTTGTTTACTCACTTACAGAAAACAATATATTGATTTACATTTTCTAAGACACTTTTTGTTAGTAAAAGTCATATGCGAGTAGGCGTCAACTATCATGAATTCACACCTGAGAAGACAAAGGCCTGCATAATGAGCTGCATAATGAGCCATTCAGTCAGCTGTGTCACAGAGAGGGATGAGTTACAAGAAAGAATGTGAGGACAAAATAAATGTATATAAATTTTATCTTTGTAGTTTATTTAGAATATATTTAATTATCCCACAACAAAATTTAATATTCACTTCTGAGTGCAGTTAAACAGTTTATTAGGAACAATCAAAGCTGACTTTCAAACTGAATTTTTTGCATCATTGCTCCAGTCACACAATCCTACATAAAACCATTAAAACAACAAATATTATAAAAAAAAAAAATATAATAATATTAAAAATATTATTATTATTATTATTATTATTATTATTATTATTATTATTATTATTATGTTGAAAAGAGCTGAGAATATTTTTTTTAGTTTTTTTAGGGGGGATAAATTGAAAGAACAGCAATGATTGTTACATTTGTTACAGTTACATTTATATTATTTACATCAAGCTTTTGAATGGTATAGTAGTGTATATTGTTATTGAAACTTCATAATATTTCACTTGATTATACATTTAGTCAGGAATTATAGTTTGGAAAAAGTCTTTGGAAAAAAGTCTAACTAGTAAAATGTTTACACGTTATGTGAAAACTAGTACAAGGATATAAATAAATAAAAAAGAGACTTACTCATGTTTATGATCTCTGCTGAATAAAGTGCTTCATTCTTTTTTCTGAGGAAATTCAAATCCTCAACCACATCACATCTTTTTGGGGTGAATTATGTCTTATTCCTCTCATCGCGAAGCAAACAGTAAAATAAAAAAAAAACTTGAAGAACAATCTCGCTGTGTTGTCTTCTGTTGTGTGGGCGTATTCAAAAGCCGCGCGCTTCAGTGAAACATTTGAATCTGAAAAGCGCGTTCAGCGCGGGGGCGTGGTCGCATTAGAAGATAATGAAGGGAGACGTGAAAAACGGACATCGCGTTGTTTTCATATGGATTACTTTATCACAGAATATTTGTTTTCCAGCAGCACTTGTTTAGTTTAAAAGTAGACATGTCAGGCTTTCTATAGATATCTCTCTCATGTCTCTTTGTTGAGTATTCACTGAGTTACAGTTCATTTTATAATGATGCATTTGTAACTGAAGATCAGCGCAGACAAAGGCTGCAAACAGCACTCCTTGTTTGTTATCTTTATTTTATAAGTGCACAAAGTTTTGTTGTTATTATGTCTGTATACAAAAAAAAGTAGACCCTTTACAAATTCGATTGATGTATTGCTCTTATCTGTACGATCAAAACTGAAAGTGTAATTTAAGTTCTTTTCGGGGTTATCAGGAGAAAATACCCCAAAACGCGTATATGCGTTAATCGACTCCAGAGGGTTAAACCAGGTACTGGAAACTTTGGCACTGTGTGCAGGTGCCAAGTCCTGTTGGAAAAGGAAATCTGCATCTCCATAAAGTTGGTCAGCAGCAGGAAAGCATGAAGTGCTCTAAAACTCCTGGTATACGGCTGTGTTGACCTTGGACCTCAGGAAAACACAGTTGACCAACACCAGCGGATGACATGGCACCGCAAACCATCACTGACTGTGGAAACTTTACACTGGACCTCAAGAAATGTGGATTGTGTGCCTTTCCTCTCTTCCTCCAGACTCTGGGACCCTGATATCCAAAGGAAATGCAAAATTTACTTTCATCAGAGCACATAACTTTGGACTACTCAGCGGCAGTCCAGTCCTTTTTGAAGCGAGACGCTTCTGACGCTGTCTGTGGTTCAAGAGTGGCTTGAGACAAGAAATGTGACAGCTGAAACCCATGTCTTGCATACGTCTGTGCATAGTGGTTCTTGAAGCACTGACTCCAGCTGCAGTCCACTCTTTGTGAATCTCCCCCACATTTTTGATTGGGTTTTGATTGGGTTTTGTTCCTCTCCAGGGTGTGGTTATCCCTATTGCTTGTACACTTTTTTTCTATCACATCTTTTCCTTCCCTTCGCCTCTCTATTAATGTGCTTGGACACAGAGCTCTGTGAACAGCCAGCCTCTTTTGCAATGACCTTTTGTGTCATGCCCTCCTTGTGCAAGGTGTCCAATGGTCGTCACTCTGGACAAATGTCAATACAGCAGTCTTCCCCATGATTGTGTAGCCTACAGAACTAGACTGAGAGACCATTTAAAGACTTTGCAGGTGTTTTGAGTTAATTAACTGATTAGAGTGTGGCACCAGGTGTCTTCAATATTGAACCTTTTCACAATATTCTAATTTTCTGAGATACTGAATTTGGGATTTTCCTTAGTTGTCAGTTCTAAACATCAAAATGAAAAGAAATAAACATTTGAAATATATCAGTCTGTGTGTAATGAATAAATATAATATACAAGTTTCACTTTTTGAATGGAATTAGTGAAATAAATCAACTTTTTGATGATATTCTAATTATATGACCAGCACCTGTACTCACCTGCACTTGCTTGTTTGTTCATGTCTGTATAGCCCACCGTTTCTGTTGTTCATTGTCTTTTCTTATTGTTTTGATTTATTGCTCTTTGTCATTTTTGTCTTTTTGGATTATCTTTTGAGTTGTAATAAAACTGCTGCAACTAGAATGAGCTACAATTTTCCTTCACTGCAACTGACCATGACAATATGTTATTTAAAACTTATTTCTTGAAAAACACTGAATATCACAGTTATGAGCTGTAGTTAAACTGAGCAATATCACGTGTAGGAATGTTGTTGTTATGAAAATTATTATGGCTGTAATTTGTCTGTAGATGTTCATTTTATAAACAGGTACTTTTTAGGCAAAATTGACCAGTTTGTTTGTGTTTATATTCTGTGCTTTCTACTAGAATCTGATCGATTTGTTTTGCAGAAGTCCGTGTTAATCATTGTAGTGATCAGTCCAAAGTATAAGACCGATGTTGAGGGAGATGGATCTGATCAACATGGACTACACACCAAGTACATACACACTCAGGTGAGAGCTGGCTCACAGTTGTCTCTTCTCATCCTTCTATAGATCTATGTGGAAGCTTCTTTAAATGTTTTGATATGGTTGATCTTATAAGATGTAGCATTTTACCATCAGGGAATGCTGTTGTTGAAGTTAAACTACCTCACGTTGTTTTAATTATTCTGAACTGGTATCTCTAAAAAACTTATTATGTCTAAAACTGACAACTCAAAAATGACATTTTTAACAGGGGTGTGTGGAGTTTTAAACCCACTGGGTATAGATTTACTTTAGCTGTGCATGCTTTTGATTGTTTCCTTTTTTAGATCCAAAATGAATTCATTCTGCAGAGATGTCTAAACTTCAGATTGGTACCAGTGCTGTTTCCCAGTGCTAACCAAGTAAGTCACCAAAAAAAGAAAAAAAAATGCATTGAAACTCCTGTTTTACTTTGTACTGAAGCCTGATTTGTTCACGTTTGTGTAGCTGCACAAACCAATGGCGCTTTAGCCTGACAGAAAGGGCGAGGCTGACTACTATATAAGTCAGCTCAGAGCGCAATTCATCAGAATCACTTGACTGAAGCGATAGTCATCCATTCACGTGCAGCTTAATGCGTGGCGAGTGATGCAATGCTAGTTCCCTTATTTCAGGGAACCAAGGTTACATCAATAACCAGAGTGTTCCCTATCTAACGGTCTCTCCTGTTGCATTGACATGCATATGGGGAACTCATCCGATCACGCTGCGCTATGAGCAGATACGGAGCAGTCTGCTCTGCGAGCACAGTCTTGGAGCACTCAGATAAGGACTCCTAAGAATATGAGCACACTGTGCCCCAAGCTAGTAGCAGAGAAGCACAAATATAAACAGCTTTGCCCAAGGGGAAAGAGGCCATTCCCCTTGTGGAGTGGGCCCTCACACCTATTGCATCCACTGTCCAGCGGGAGAGTCGTTGCTTTGTAACCGGTAGCCCTTTGTGGCAGCCTTTGAAGCAAATGAAGAGGTCCTCTGACTGTCTGAACAGGCTAGAGCGCTCTAGATATACTCTAAATGCCCTAACTGGTTGATTGGAACCCTGCTCGCCTTCTGCAATGGGCAGTACCAAAAGAGTAATCACCTGGGCTCTGAACGAAGTCGAGAGCACCTTAGGGACATAACCCTGTCTTGGTTTTAGGATGATTTTATAGTCGTTAGGTCCGAACTCAAGACAGGAAATACCGACTGACAGTGTTTGCAAGTCACCCAATCCCTTAACCGACGCTAGAGCTAGGACGAGGGCCATTTTATGATATAAGGGCCACAAGTTGGCTGAACTGAGTGGCTCGAAAGGGGGGCCTCGCAGAGCCCTTAGGACTGTTGCGGTCCCTTGAGGACTAAGGACGTGGAAGGTTTGGCCTCCGAGTGCCCTTAAAGAACTTAATGATCAGATTGTTTCTGCTAATTGATTGCCGAGCTTCGAGAGAATGGTTAGCTGCAATATCTGCCACATATACTTTAAGTGTGTAAGGGGCATGCCTGTTATCCAGCAGCTCTTGTAAGAAGGTTAGCACGTGGGACACGACACATGACACCGGGTCAAAACTTCATGCAGAACACCAGTCATGGAAGACCAACCATTTAAGGGTGTAAAAGTGTCTCGTAGACAGCGCTCTTGCCTCTAAAATGGTACTGCTTACTCTCGCTGGACGCTCCTCGTTGAGGCTCCATACCCGAAGGCTCCACAGCTCCGGCCAGGGATACCAAATCATGCCTTTCGCCTGTGAGAGAAGGCGAGAGCTGAGAGCTGCACTATCTCTGGGAACCAGGCCTGGTTCCTTCAGAGCGGGGCCAGTAGGAGGGTGATCCGAGGGAAGGCATCTAAGTGAGCACTAGGCCGTCATGTGAACCACCATTAGCATGAGGAGTTCGTTCTGTGCCCACAGAAGGAGGCAACAAGCCATTCTGTAAGTGTGATCTCAAACTGCACGTGTCATTGATATAAGCTACCACCGTCATGCTGTCCGTCCTGACTAAGACGTGGTGCCCCTTTAAAGTCGGCAGGAAGGTTTTCAGGGCTATGGAAACTGCCATCATTTCAAGGCAGTTGATATGCAGGTATTGCTACGAGGCCTGACCAGGAGCCGAATGCCAGATTGCCCTCCAACAGAGTGCCCCAACCTTGGAGGTGTCCATTGTAACTACCTTCCTTCTGGAGGTCAGTCCAAACATACATCTGTTTGAAACAGGTGAGAGGTAGGACTACATACTGATAGGCCACTCCCTCAAACGGGAATCTCAAGAACGGTC
This sequence comes from Cyprinus carpio, assembly GCF_018340385.1. Classification (NCBI taxonomy): domain Eukaryota; kingdom Metazoa; phylum Chordata; class Actinopteri; order Cypriniformes; family Cyprinidae; genus Cyprinus; species Cyprinus carpio. Next base: position 6,407,782 of record NC_056616.1, read on the forward strand.
TGTTATGGGGGACTATGTGGATGTGGAAGTATGTGTCTTTCAGATCCACTGTCAAAAACCAGTCCTTAGGGCAAATGTGCGCGAATGGATCTTTTTGATATTTAACTTCTTGAACGGCCAGTGCATTAGCAAGTGGTTTAGATGTCTGAGATCCAGAATGGGTCTGAGCCTGCCATCTCTTTTTGGAATGAAGAAGAAGCAGCTGAAAAAGCCTGACTCGCTGCTTGCCAGAGGTACCATTTCCACGGCACCTTTTGCGAGCAGTGCTTGTATTTTGGACTGTAGAACATGCGCTTCGTTGTCCCGTTCAAAATCTGAATAATACCTCTGAAAATGAGGTGACCTGCGAGCGAATTAGAGTGAGAAACCTCATTTTACTGTTTTTACAACTCAGCTTGAAACACTGGGAATGGCTGCCAGGCCATAAACCATTGTCAAATAGAAGTTCGCCAAACGTAGGCGAGGAATTTTGCATTCGAGGATGTGAGGAGAGGAGAATTGCTCTTGTGGGTACGCTATCACAGCAGCAGTTTGCTTGGGCACATACAGTACTAATGAAAAGGAAGTGCCCAGCTTGAATAGAACTTCCTTCGCCCAGGTGTTGAATAGAAGGATGGAGCATGAGCTTTCTTTGAGGGAGTTCTGGCCTCAGCGAGAATAGATTCCCCTAAAGCGCCATTGATTTGTGCAGCTACGGGATGGGAGAGACCGTTTGATAGGGAACTCATGTCCTGAATGATGGGAGACATGTTTAATAAGGAAATAACTAAACAATTAAATATATAATATGTATGCATGAACAATGCCATGAGTTTAAAGTGTTACTTTCTCTGACAGAGTCATGTTCCACTGTGGCTACAGAGCACGCGTCTGTACCGGTGGCCCGAGGATGCTAAGGACCTGTTACTGCGCTTACTCAGAGAGGAAAAATACATCGTCCCTCCTCTGGGCAAAGAGCTGATGCTCACTATCAAACCCCTGTAAAACTGAATCTTATGACATCATGTCTAGATCGCATTTCATCTCCAGATCAAAAGAAAAGATAAAATTGTATTTTGCTTAAAGAAAATTTTATTTTAAGTCTATTTTTAAGTCTGTTATAGGATCATTATTTTGTTTTATTTTATTTTATTTTTTTAATGAAAAGTGTGAACATTGTCCACCCAAAAATTTTAAACAATCTTATTATTCTCAATAGTGATTCTCATAACTGCATTTTTTCAGTTTCTTTCAGTTGATTTTGGGATAAAGGTAACCACAACATAGTTTGTTAGATTAACCCATAAACCCACTGCATTAATGCTCTAGAAACACTTCACAGGCACTGCAGGTAATACTTATAAACTGTTTAAAATACTCAAATACTATAATTAAAAATAAAAAAAATAAATAAATAAATAAATAAATCTCAATACCAACTCAGATGCAACATCTGAAATAAAAACTACTTTTTGTAATGTCTATTTGATATGCTTTTCTCACTTAAAGGGTTAGTTCACCCAAAAATTTAAATTAGCCCACGATTTACTCACCCTCAAGGCATCCTATGTATATATATAACTTTCTTCTTTCAGACAAATACAATCGGAGTTCTAAAAAAAAAATGGGTAACACTTTCTATAAAGCCCTTATTTATAATACATTATAAGGGTATTCTTAAGGCATTATAATGAAACCTTATTATATGTTTTATCACCTTATAAATAATCATAACAATTATAATATATTATAATGCCTACACATTTGTGGTTTTAACATTTAAGATTATGATTATTTATAACACAATGAACACCATATTAAATCTACTTTTACATTTATAATGGGCTATAAATCTTGACATTGTTTATTTAAGGTCTGCACAGTATCTTACTACATCTTATGAGGTGTTGAGTGTTCCCTGTGAGGCTTATATTAATTTTGATGTGAGCTAGCTAATAATTTCAACAACAAAAAAAGCAATGTTTATAGGTTACACATTATTTTGATGGTCCCCTAAGTCTGTTGATTATAAGAAATTTTGCAACTACATGTCAACTAACTCTCATTAGAGTATTAGTAGGCTTAGGGTTAGGGTAGGTAGAATGTTGATGTACTTGCAAAGTTAGTTATAGTCAGTTTGTCTGTTGGGGAACCATCAAAATAAAGTATTAGCAAATATTTAGCAGACATACTACTAATACTCCAATGACCGCTAGGTGACGTAGTTGCAGAGTTACTTATCAACAGCTGTCTAAAGGATACAATCAAAATAATCAAACTGACATTACAATGAAAATAGTTCAAAGCAAATTAGTCATATTACACATTAATCTGATCTGATATATGATCTTATGGCTGTTTGAGAAAAAAAAATATTATTATTATTATTATTATTATTATTATTATTACTGTACTTATAAGTGGTCTTTGCTTTAAGTAAAGTACAAGAAAAAACACTTAAAAAAAATAAAAACAAATACAAAAAAAATCAATATAAAAACAATCCAAATATAAACAACTTCAATTTAAACAATCTCCCTGTTAGAACGCCGCCTCCTCAAGCAGGCAATGCTCAGGGAGGGAATTTTAAAACTTTTAGCACGTCAAAATCTTCCTGCACTTATGAATGCATGGATGCATCTATGAACTGTTTTAAATCATTTTAAGGAGTCTGACCTCTGTATCCACGCTGATTCGGCGGGTTTGAACGCTGGTTGATCTACCTGCATACCTATAACTGTTGATGCTCTATGCGGTTGTCGATTGACTGCCGGTTACTGAGTGTTCTTTGCGGTACCTCTGGCACGCGGTTCAACTATGAAGATCACTGAGCTACTGGTGCTGATGAACTACATCTGGGTCGTCCTTTCTGCAGTATACCACTCGGTAGCATGGGCGATGCTCCAGTATTCGGCGGCGGAACTTACTCAGCTCCGTTTGCGTCCTTTTAATCTTCTGTCAGCTCCACATCTTCCCATGGATATTGTGTACATTCCACGGCGGAAATATAGCCATCGCGGGGTCTCGGTGGAGTTATAACACCGATGGCTCATGTCAAATACGGTCCTTTTGGTATCTAAACCACGCCCGCCTAGGAGGCTTACACGGGACTGTCAATCGCAGTGTATTAATCAACCCGGCCAGATCGGTTGGCAACGATTCTGGTAAAAAAAAATTTTTTTCTTTGGATTACTTAATATACCATCGCTTTCCACTAAAGGACCCCTGGTGTACGATCTACTGTCTGACCGTGAGTTTGACTTTCTCTGTCTAAAGCCCCTTTCACACTGCGATTCCGGCAAATACACGGGTAATGTGTCCCGGCATTTGTACCCGGGTCGCTAGATTTTGCATTTTCACACTGCCAGTGATTACCCGGAATATGTGCGTGCGTTCACACACAACCCGTAAAGACACGTGATATCAGGGTGTGACGTGTAATGTACGAGTCGAAAACGCTAGGCACGTTAACTTTCACTGAAGCTGGCGAAACAATCTCAGCTTCAGCGCGGAAAGTAAGGAACTAACTAACTGATCTCTGCTTCGTTACAGTTTGCACATATTTTTTTCGTTGCGAACGTTGATCTGCCTTTCAAAACACGATAAAAAGAGTCGCGCGATAACGCGCGGTCAATCACTAACTCACGACGACACGGCATTAGATCTGGCTTTTGTTCACACAGCGCTCGTTCCGGGACTGAACCCGGCAATGTTACTAGTTCCCGACCCGGGTTCAATCCCGGAATCAATCCCGGGACGTGTTTGCTTTCACACAGAAGTCGACCCGGCAATGTTCCGGCAATTTGCCGGGTCCGACGTGCAGTGTGAAAGGGGTTTAACTGAGACATGGCAGAAACCAGACGACTTTTTCCATCTAAACGAGTGTGTTCCCCCAGGATATAGTTATGTTTGTAAATCTCGTGATACGGGAAGGAGAGGGGGGCTAGCAATACTTTATAAAAAGAAATTGAAAGTATCTCAGTTAACTTTGTCTACATATTCTTCTTTTGAGTCAATTGCCATAAAAATCAATGGTGCGATTCCAACCATCCTCATAACTATCTACCGCCCTCCCAAGAGCAATAATGCCTTTTTAACTGAATTATCTGAAATCTTGACTTATCTATGTTCCATATCTTCAAATGTTATCCTTCTTGGTGATTTTAACATTCATACAGATAATGTCAGTAATGCATTTACAAGCAAATTTTTATCATGTTTGGATTGCTTTGGTATACAACAATTTAACACACTGCCCACTCATACTAAGGGGCATACTCTTGATCTTGTTTGCTGCTCTGGTAATAACCCCTTTTAATTGAACTGTTTCTGATCTGTCCATATCAGATCACTTTCTGGTGTCATTTTTGTGCCAAAACTGGCAATTTTTAAGGTAAACTGTTGTCGCCAGATTACATTTCGGAATATTAAGAACATTGATTTGCCTACTCTTGCTGATGAACTTGCCATCTTTTCCAGTAAATCTGATTTCACTACTGTTGATGAACTGGTAAAATATTACAATGATGGACTGAACATGATTTTAGATGAATTCGCACCCGTGAAAACTCGAACGGTTTCATTTGTGCATTCAGCTCCTTGGTTACACCTGAACTGCGTGAACTTAAAACTAAAGGCCGTAGGTTAGAGCGGCTGTACATCAGGTCTGGCCTTACTGTTCATAAAGACAAGTATGCTGAACATATTCAAAATTATAAAAATGCACTGACTACAGCTAAATCCGATTACTACTCCAATGTAATTGGAGTTAGCAATGGGAACTCTAGGTCTCTTTTCTTGGTGGTAAACAATATTCTGAAACCACCTGATTCTTTGCCATCTGATATGTATTCCACTGACTTATGTGATCGCTTTTTTAACTTTTTTTACATCTAAGGTTGAAAATGTACATCGGCAATTACTTACTGGTACTCTTCACAATGACTCCTGTCAGTCTATCACTCACACACCTCCCCACTCTGTTTTCTCTAACTACACTACCAACTATTTCAGAGATTAGTGGGTCTGATATGTAAATCTAAACTCTTCGACTTGTCAGTTAGACCCTCTACAAACTCCTTTAGTAAAAGCTGTTTACCAGCCCTTTTTGCCGTTGATTTACTAAAATTGTTCATGGTTCACTTGATTCTGGTTTTGTATCTCCATCTCTTAAATCTGCTATTATTACACCCATACTTAAGAAACCAGGGGGTGATCCAATTGATTTTGAAAATTCTCGTCCAATTTCAAATTTACCATCTGTCCAATAATAACTTGTATGAACAATTCCAATCTGGTTTTCATCCCCACCACAGCACTGAGACTGCTCTTGTCAGAATAACCAATGATCTACTGTTGGCAGCTGACTCTGGGCTTTTAACTATACCTGCCCTTCTTGACTTGAGCGCTGCCTTTGATACTGTCTCACATAACATACTTCTTGACAGATTAGTTTCCCTTGGTATTACTGGCACTGCTCTGTCTTGGTTTAGTTCATATCTATCTGGAAGCAGTCAGTGTTTTCAATTAAAAGGTTTTAGTTCAAGACTATCTACAGTCACCACTGGTGTTCCCCAGGGTTCTGTTTTGGGCCCGCTTCTCTTCATTATATATATGCTCCCTCTTGGTGATATTTTTAAGGAAATATGGTATTAATTTTCACTGTTATGCGGATGACACCCAACTTTACCTGTCTGCCAAACCTACCGGTTCTTTTCCTCCGCCATCTTTGTCAAGCTGTTTAGCTGAAATTAAAGACTGGCCAGTTCAGCGAACTTCTTGAAAATTAAATGGCAATAAAAACTGAGGCTCTGCTTGTTGGCAACTAGGATCTGTTGTGTCTAAATCTAATTGTTTCTCTTTACACATTGATAATACTGCAATCTGTCCTTCCTCTCAGGTTAAAAGTTTGGGTGTCATCATGGATAGCACAGTATCTTTTAAAGCTCAGATTAATAATATCACACGGATTGCATACTTCCATTTGTGCAATATTAATCGTCCACGTCCATTTCTTTCAAATAATAATACTGCAGTTCTCATTCACGCACTAGTCAACTCACGAAGTAGGAGACTACTGGCAATGCTCTTCTCACAGGTATTCCCTCCAAACTGCTGCATAAGCTTCAATTGGTTCAGAATTCTGCAGCTCGTGTTCTCTCTAGAACACCTTATACTGATCACATTTCTCCGGTTTATGCAATGTTAAAGAGTAAAGCTTGCCCACATTAAAGATGTTTTTAACATATGAAATGAAATGTTATTTAGAATGCAGAAAGAAAATTCTTAATGTATGAGAAGTTTTATTCTCAACAAGTTATGTTACAGCCTCTATGCCCAGGAAGTTTAGTTCTACCAGAAAGACTCAAGAGGTATAGATAAGACTCAAGAGGTATAGATAAAACTCAGAAGTATTTATTTACAAAACCAATACAAAGAACATAATTATTTGGGCATAGGCCCAATCCGTATCTTGAATCTGAAGTTGTAGATTCCAGGTGTTCCTGCCGAAGACAAAGGCAGGGCAGAGCCTACCCCCTGCATGGACAGGGCCAACCTGGTGGTGGTGGGGAGGATGGAGGGAAACAACAGTGGCAGTATCTGCACACACTATAAAAGGTGAGTAGAGGGCTTTATATTCCTCATGTTGAGTGCCGATTGGCTAGATCTAATTGTAATGTGACGTGGCATTAAGTCTTCCTAGTAGAACTTGTGCTGGTGCTTTCATTTTAGTGATTTTATGAACAGTAACACTAGGCGAATGAGAGAAAATTTAAGCCCACATATGCTGAAGAGCTTCTTTCTCTATAAGAGAAAGTCGGTTTATGCAATATTAAGAGTAAAGCTTGCCCACATGAAAGATGTTTCTAACATATGAAATGAAATGTTATTTGCTATGCATAAATACAGATTTTAATGTGTTTGACGTTTTATGCTCATCAAGTTCTTCTACGCACAGGAAGCTTTGTTTAGTGCTACTTTGAACAGTTACACTATGTTAGTAGAACTAGGGAAATGAAGAGATTGTAAGCTCACATATGCTGAAAAGCTTCTTTCTCTATAAAAGAAAGCCTGTTCATGCAATGTTACGAGTAAAGCTTGCTCATAGTGAAGATGTTTCAGTAACTTTACAATAACGGTCATTAGGTAAACATTAGTTAATGTATTAACTAGCATGAACTAACCATGAGCAATACATTTGTTACTGTATTTACTAATCTTCGCTAACGTTAGTAAAAAAAAAAATACAGATGTTCATTGTTAGTTCATGTTAGTTCACAGTACATTAATGTTAACAAGATTTTAATAATGTATTAGTAAATTTTGAAATTAACATTAACAAAGATTAATAAATGCTGAATAAGTGCAGTTCATTATTAGTTCATGTTAACTAATGTTAACCTGCAAAGCTTCTTTCTCAGTGACCGATTTGGTTTGGATTTGGTTTGTGCAATGTTAAGAGTAAAGCTTACCCACATGAAAGATGTTTCTAACATCTGAAAGAAAATCGCATTTGCAGAATGCAGAATGCAGAATGACAATACTTAATGTGTGAGAAGTTTTATTAACAACAAATTCTCAACAACTTCTAACATCATCAATTCTAACTAAGTTCATCTAAGACCATTAAACAACAAGTAACACTATGTTAGTAGTAGTCTCTACCATTAACCTTATGTCAAAAATGATTGATGGCTTTGACCTTTGTAGTCCTTTGAGCTCCCCCTGAGCAGGAACCAGAATGGTTGTAGCCCCATCATTGGCCGGAACCATACATATACATTTCATCTAACTCCACATGCAAAGCTTCCAGGAGCCGCTCAGGTATTCTATAGCTCATACATTTTGGGCAAGCTCATTCTCTGAGCACAATGTCATGCTCAACTAAGTTGGTATGTCCTGGTCTCCTCTGAAAAACTTGGGGATCACACAACCTCTGAATTTCAAGCTGTTGACTTTGAGACAGGTGACTCAGTGATAGACTAGAAGGAGCTGAAACTGGTAGATACTGGGCCTCTACCTCTTCCTCATCCTCTACCTTCTGAATCATAAAGGCCCCTGCATCCCTTGATCTGGAAAACCACTCTTTGAGCAAGTTAACCCTCTGGAGTCGATTAACGCGTATACGCGTTTTGGGGTATTTTCTCCTGATAACCCCGAAAAGAACTTAAATTACACTTTCAGTTTTGATCATACAGATAAGAGCAATACAGTCAATCGAATCTGTAATGGTCTACTTTTTTTTGATACAGACATATAACAACAAAACTTTGTGCACTTATAAAATAAAGATAACAAACAAGGAGTGCTGTCTGCAGCCTTTGTCTGCGCTGATCTTCAGTTCCAGGTTCAAATGCGTCATTAAATGAACTGTAACTCAGTGAATACTCAACAAAGAGACATGAGAGAGATATCTATAGAAAGCCTGACATGTCTACTTTTAAAAACTAAACAAGTGCTGCTGAAAACAAATATTCTGTGATAAAGTAATCCATATGAAAACAACGCGATGTCCGTTTTTCACGTCTCCCTTCATTATCTTCTAATGCGACCACGCCCCCGCACTGAACGCGCTTTTGAGATTCAAATGTTTCACTGAAGCACGCGGCTTTTGAATACGCCCACACAACAGAAGACAACCGCAGCGAGATTGTTCTTCAAGTTTTTTTTTTTTATTTTACTGTTTGCTTCGCGATGAGAGGAACAAGACATAATTCCACCCCAAAAAGATGTGATGTGTTTGAGGATTTGAGATTTTTGGATTTCCTCAGAAAAAAGAATGAAGCACTTTATTCAGCAGAGATCATAAACATGAGTAAGTATCTTTTTATTTATTTATATACTTGTACTAGTTTTCACATAACGTTGTAAACATTTTACTAGTTAGACTTTTTCCAAAGACTTTTTCCAAACTATAATTCCTGACTAAATGTATAATCAAGTGAAATATTATGAAGTTTCAATAACAATATACACACTACTATACCATTCAAAAGATTGATGTAAATAATATAAATGTAACAATAAAATGTAACTGTAACAAATGTAACTATCATTGCTGTTCTTTCAATTTATCCCCCCTAAAAAACCTAAAAAAAAATATTCTCAGCTCTTCAACATTAATAATAATAATAATAATAATAATAATAATGATAATAATAACAATAAATGTTTTTTGTAGAAAATAAGATTGTTAAAAGGATTTCTGAAGGATTGTGTGACTGGAGTAATGATGCAAAAAATTCAGTTTGAAAGTCAGCTTAGAGTGATCCTAATAAACTGTTTGACTGCACTCACAAGTGAATATTAAATTATGTTGTGGGATAATTAAATATATTCTAAATAAACTACAAACATAAAATTATATTCATTTATTTTGTCCTCACATTCTTTCTTGTAACTCATCCCTCTCAGTGACACAGCTGACTGAATGCTCATTATGCAGCTCATTATGCAGGCCTTTGTCTTCTCAGGTGTGAATTCATGATAGTTGACGCCTACTCGCATATGACTTTTACCAACAAAAAGTGTCTTAGAAAATTTAAATCAATATATTGTTTTCTGTAAGTGAGTAAACAAGATGATTTTCACATCATTTAGAAAAAAAAAAATCTAGGCTACAAGCTCCAGTTCTCCAAATTCCTGGGAACCAATTTTCTGTATGTGTTTTATTGCCTTATTCACAAGTGATTTAACATTTTTAGTTTTTCACTAACCACGCCTAACATTTTTTTTTCTCAAAAACACAATCATGTACATACATGCTGCTCACATATTATTATAGCCTAGTTTGTGCTGATTACAGTGAGATTAGACTTTTAGCCATTTAGATATTTATAAGAAACTGAAAAAAGCACAAATATCAGGGCATGACAAAACTTCTCCAGGCCCCAAAAATACCCTTAGACTCCAGAGGGTTAACATGCAAAGTCCATTTCGAACCTTTCTGACCCAGAGTGGCAACTTCATATGTAACCGGCCCCAACTTCCTCAGTACTTCAAAGGGACCCTGCCATTTGGCAGACAACTTACTCGCATCAGTGGGCTGCATCACCAATACCTGAGTACCTGGCTCAAAGTTTCTTGTCCTGGCTTTCTGGTCATACCAGGTCTTTTGCAATTTTTGCGCTACAGCCATATGTTCCTCAGCCAATGTACCCATGGCTTCCAGCTTCTCACGCATCTGAACCACATAGTCAACAATCAGAGTAGGACTTACACAGTCTTGTCCTCCATTCCACAAGTCCTTCAGCAGTACCAGCGGTCCCCGCACTTCCTGTCCGTGTAGTAATTCAAACGGGAAAAATCCAGTCGAGGCCTGATAAACTTCCCTGTAGGCAAAAAGCAGATATGGGAGCCACTGATCCCAATCGTCACTCTTATCCATAACAAACTTACGAAGCATTTGTTTCAGAGTTTGATTGAAGCGTTCTGTTAACCCGTCAGTTTGTGGGTGATAAGGGGTGGTCCTTACTCCCTTTGTACCCAACAACTTATACACCTGTTTTAATAGGTCTGAAATAAAATTAGATCCTTGATCTGTGACTATACTTTTAGGAAAATCTACTCTAGATAACAGTTGTATAAGGGCGGAAGCTACTACTCGAGACTTAATGAATTTGAGGGGAAAAACCTCTGGATACCTTGTGGCATAGTATGTAATGACCAACACATAACGGTTTCCTGCTTTAGTCTTCTCTAATGGCCCAACAATATCCATACCTTGCTGCTCCAAAGGTACCCCAATAATGGGAAGAGGCTTAAGAGGTGCCGTAGGAGGGACCCATAGAGAAGTCTGTTGACACTGTGGACAAGTTTTACAGTACGTGGCTATGTCCTTCCTCATACCTGGCCAATAAAAGTGACGAATGATTTGTGCTGTTGTCTTATGTCTACCTAAATGGCCTGCCCAGGGTACAGAATGACCCAAAGAAAGGACTAATTCTCTACCCTCCCTGGGGACTACTAACTGCGGCTCAGGACTCAGTTTATGAAACAAGACCACATTGCGGAGGCAAAAGACTCCCCGACTACCTTCCACCTCTGGCTGGCCTGCCAGTGATCTCTTCTCCACCCACTTGTACAGGGGAACGACTAAATTGTCATCTTTCTGCAATTGTACTATGTCTCAAGGTATTTTATAGCCCAATGTGTTCTCAGGGGCAGGTTCCCCTTCACTCACCACTGCATGTCGAAACTTTTCACACTTCCTCTGACTCCTGGACTTCCGTGTCTTTCCTGGCCCTGCTTCAAGTTCTGCCTCAAAAAAAGGTAAAGCTCCTAGTAATCCTACCTCCTCCTCACTACTCTTGGCCATCGCCCGGGTTATAGCTGCATTGCAACTCTGCAAAGGAAGGAGATCGAACAAAACAGGCAGATCTTGACCCAGCACCATAGGGTATGGCAACTCAGGTGAAAGGCCTACTTCAAACAAAAAAGACTGTCCATGCACCTTTACATAAACATCAGCTGTAGGATAGTACCTTTCGTCACCATGAACACATTTAATTGCCACTGGAGATCTTAGGTTCCACAGATGGACTGGAACTAACTCTGCTTTGACCAATGTCTGCATACTTCCAGTGTCCACCATTGCACTTACTTCCTGTCCATTCAAACCCACAGTCACATTATGCAAGGAAATCTTTGCTATACAAGTAGGGTCATCAGGTCTAGGTACTCCACACAAATTTGCCTGTGTGGAAGGTCTATTAGGGCACCTAGGCTTAGTATGCCCCTCCTGTCCACACTGATAGCACACAATAGTTTTAATGTTAGCACTCAGTTTCCCACTAAGACCACCATTATCACCCACAAACTTACCACCCATCATACTTGTCTTCAGGGGTGATACAGATCTTTTACTAGTTATTTTGGGGTCTTCGAATGTTTTACATTCACATCTGCGAGCTCTGCAGCCTTTGCTGCTGACTCCCGGTAATGCTCTTTTACCCATGTTTAAAGCTCTGGAGCAAGCACCCTAAGATATTGCTCCAAGATAATCACCTCCGCAACTTCCTCCTTACGGGTCTTATCAGCTCTTACATCTGTGGATTAATATCATATTTCTTTAAAACTGCTGCTTTCACTTCATCATAGACGAGAGATTCGTTAATATCCATGTTCACATAAGCACTACGGGCTTTGCCAGTAAGTAATGGCACTTACCTCACAGCCCAATCAGATCTCGGCCATTGGCATGCAGCGGCTATCCGCTCAAAAGTCGTAAGAAAATGCTCCACATCATCGTCTTCGTTAAGCGGCTGTCATAGCCCTTGGCTGTTCTACAACTTGACCAACAACGGATGGTGAGCCACTACCTGCTCATTCCCTTGATTCGATGGTGTATATCAAAGCCCAGAAGGATAAACATTGGTTGGTGTATTTCTCGTATGTACCTCTTCCTGAAGAAGCGTGAACTGATGTTGAAGAGCTCTCCATCTATTCTCCTGCTGCGCTGTCTCCTGGTCAAGTCGTTTGTCTCTCTCTTGCTGCATTTTCATATGTGCACCGAACATGTCCCGTAACTCTTCGACTGTTACATTCTGTGAGTCACCTGAAACTGGTGGATCCTCAGCATCAGCTCCTCCTGTAGCTGACGTCGCCATCTCATCACACTTTACAGCTCTCTTTGGTCCCATTTTGACCAATGAAGTAGAAAAAAAAAAAAAATCATTCACTGCTGCCCCTTACTGGCACATCCCACCACTGCCACCAATTGTGATAGATGTGATCAGTAAGGAAAAAGAAACATGGAGGCAGCAGGCTACTGCAAACGTTTAGGGGTTTATTTCCACAGAATGGGGTTACAAAAGTAAAGCAAATGTTAACCCAACTGAGGTAAACCAAACATACCAAAAAATAAAACAAAATCAAACAAAAACGTACAATAAAGATGAGTCACTGCATAAACACACACTTCAAATAATACTATCAAATGACTCCACTTAATAAATGTACTTCTTATAAATAAACAAAAGAAAAAAGCAAAAATAGTCCTCGGAGCTCCCCCTGAGCAGGAACCGGAATGGCTGTGGCCCGATCATGGGCCGAAACCATATATATACATCCAATGTTTCCACCTGAACCCTGTTTGCCGGTACACCCGATCATGGGACTCAAACGTAACAAACAACAAAAGGAACAGTAAGAATAAACTCAACAAACTAAATGTTAAAGAGTGTGGGCACTTAACACCAAACGAAAGTTTAAATAAAGTTTATTAAACCAAAATAATGTTGTTTTGTATTCTTTACTGTAAACAAATTTCATTTAATAAAAGACTCAACTAACCTGACCCAGGCTCACCAACATCCACCACACTCTCACTCTATTCGAGATGTGAGAAAGATATTGTTTTAAGGTTGATAATTAATAAACAATTTTAAACAGTTTGTGCACACACACACACACATAATCTGTTGGCTGTATAAAAGAATTATATGAAATATGTAACATGACTGTTTATAAATTGGGGATAAAACAATAAATAAATAAATAAAATTACCCTTACATTTTTCAGGAGAAAGTCTTACTCCTAAAACAGGTAGGACGATTCTTCAAATGAATGTTTAAGTTGGAAAAGCTCTCCCCCCCACCCTCTCACCCGCTTTCTCCCCCCACCCTCTCACCCGCTCTCTCTCTCTCTCTGTGCGCATGTGCTGAGTGAGTGGGTGGAGCGTTGAGTGCGAGTGTTTGGCATGTGCAGGTACGAGTCCTATACTCTTTCTATCTTTTTTCTTTATTTTCGTGTTTATTGTTGGTCAATCTAGATTGGGAGGGTAAGGTAGTTTAACATACCGGAGCGGTTGCTCCTGGTTTCGTATCAGCAGCATGGCTGCCTCAGGTAGTGGGAATTTTGATTTCCTGACAAGGCGTCATGGTATCAAAGTAGACTCCGCTGTTAATGTGGAAGAATGCAGTCTCGCTGTAGGTGAAATGATTGGAACTGAAAATATCATGTCTGCATCCCGTATGAACAATGCTATTGTTGTGTTCCTAAAGACAGTGGATTTAGCGAACCAGCTAGTTGAAAGTGGTGTAGTAATCAATGGAATTTTCACCCCAGTGCTTCCACTCTCTAATCCATCGAAAAGAGTCACTTTGTCAAATGTGCCACATTTTATATCGAATGAGGTTTTGACTGGAATGCTTTCTCGTTACGGCAAACTTGTTTCTCTGATAAAGATGATTCCAATCGGGTGCAAGTCCCCATTATTGAAGCATGTTGTGTCTTTTAGGCATTATGTCTATATGATTTTACAAGACAACTTGGATGAATTGGATTTGGCTTTAAATTTTCGTCAGGACGAATTTTACTATGTTTTTTTGTTACAACGAACAGTATGAAATGTTTTTCTTGTGGGGAGACAGGTCATCTTATCCGTGCTTGTCCAGGCAGATTAAATCAGCCGCATAAGAATCGTTTACCGGCTGAGGGTGAGAAAAATAATGTTGTGCACAATGGTGAGATGCAGAAGGTTATTGTTGCTTTTCCTGCTGATGTTGATGCACCAAGCACAAGTCTGCCTCAGAAATCACTACCAAAGAAAGTAGTTGACAGACGACAGACGTAATGACGACTGATATGCCTGATGTGGAAGAGAATGCCGCGGTTGACGCAGAAAGAGATGGGACTTCCCCGGTAGATGAGCAGTCAGTGCAGGTTCTGGTGAACGAATCGCGAGATAGCGGTAACCCGGTTATAGCTGGGGAGCAAACGTCTCTGAACATAGGGCAGGATCAAATTTCCATGATGGATTTTAGACGATGTTGCTTATAAAATGCCTCTGAAGAGACAATTAAAGCAACAGCATACTGGTAAACAGACTAAAAAATCTGACAATGGTGACGTGAGTCAATCTGAGACAGAGAGTGAAAGTGATTTCTCTGAATGTAGTTTTTCATGCAGTTTACCTCAAAGTGTTTTTTCTGGCTGGACTTATTCTGTAGAGGATATAAAGTCCTTTCTGAAAGTGACCAAGAATGCCAGAAAAGTGAGAGTTGAAGAATATTTTCTTGATGTTCTGCAATTTATTGAAAAGGCAAAGATTTTTAGGAATGATGGAGGTTTCACTAACCAGGAAGTGTATCGGCTAAAGAAAATTCTTGCCAAACATAATGCCCAACCAAGGCTCATTGCTAGTCATGATAGCACATAAATACTCTCTCCTTTTTGTCTCCTTTGGCTGTGCTTATCTTTTTTCTTTCCTCTTATTTATGGGGGAATTTTCTATGGCTTCTCTGAATGTGAATGGGGCTAGGGATAATGGGAAAAGGTTTCAATTTTATGAGATAATTAAACAAAAGAAAATTGATGTCTTGCTTGTTTAAGAAACACACAGCGATTTATTAAATGGTTCTGACTGGACTAAAGAATTTGATGGGCTTTCTGTTTTAAGTCATTTGACTTCAACCAGTAGTGGGGTTGCCATTTTATTCTGTAAG
Organism: Cyprinus carpio; assembly: GCF_018340385.1. Classification (NCBI taxonomy): domain Eukaryota; kingdom Metazoa; phylum Chordata; class Actinopteri; order Cypriniformes; family Cyprinidae; genus Cyprinus; species Cyprinus carpio. The sequence goes on from NC_056616.1 coordinate 6,423,208, forward strand.
AATTGTATTCCCTGTTCCTATTGTTCTTCCCTGTTCTTATAAGAACAATTCTTATTGTTCTTTTATTTTTATCTGCGTGTATGTCCCAGTCAATGCCTTGGAAAGAATGATTTTTCTTGATACTTTGAGTAATGTATTATGTAATTGTAACACTGAGCATTTTTTGTTTTTAGGGGGAGATTTCAATTGCACTGAGAGCATCATTGATAGGAATCATGTTGAACCACATATGCCCTCACAAAAACGACTTATTCAGTTAGTAAAAACCCATGAGATTGTTGATGTTTGGAGGAATTTCCATGGTATTCAAAGGCAATATACTTGGTCTCATGCTTATGATAACTTGATTTTACTGGCAAGGTTGGATAGATTTTATTGTTTTAAACACAAGCTTAATCTTTTTAGAAGCTGTTCAATTTGTCCAGTGGGTTTGTCTGATCACAGTTTGTTACAGTGTGTTGTATCTCGTAGCTCCATCAAGCCAAAAAGTGCCAATTGGCATTTTAATAGCAATTTGTTGTGTGACAAGCATTTGAAATATATTTTTAAAGAGTTTTGGATTAATTTTAGAACTACAGAAGCTTCTTTTCAATGTTTGCAGCAATGGTGGGATATTGCAAAATTACAAATTAAACAGTCGTGTCAGCAGTATATACTCTCAATGTCACAAGAGACATTACCTGTTCATTGAAAACAGTTGAGAAAGAATTGGAAGAGCTTCAGATGCTTGTTGATAGTACATGCAGTTTGTCTCATTTCGATTCCCTTAATAAGAAGAAAAACATTTTAGGTAAATTATTAGATACAGTTACACAAGGAGCTCTGGTCAGATCATGCTTTCAGAGCATAGAATTGATGGATGCACCTTCTAAATTTTTCTTCAATTTGGAGAAGAAGAATGGATAAAGAAGATTTATACATGCCTTAAGATCTAATGATGGCTCTTTGCTGTCTGATTCCTCTGAAATTCAAGGATGATCAGTTAGTTTTTATCGGGAACTGTATAAAAGTGAACTCATGCATGAACAAACTGCTAATGTCTTCCTTGAGAATCTGCCTCAGTTATCTGAAGAGGCTAATGCTGAGTTCAGCAAAGCTTTAACTCTGGAGGAGTTGAAGAAAGCTCTTCAAGGCATGGAATGTGGGAAAGCACCTGGAATTGATGGGTTGACAGTTGACTTTTATAAGTCTTTTTGGCCGGAGGTGGGTCCAGATCTTTTGGAGGTGCTTAAGGAAAGCCAGTCCAGGGGGCGGCTACCCACAAGTTGCCGTAGAGTGATTCTTACCTTTGTTGCCAAAAAAGGGAAATCTAAATGACATTAAGAACTGGCGACCAGTTAGTTTGTTGTGTAATGATTATAAACTGCTTTCCAAAGCTCTGGCAAATAGATTAGGACAAGTTTTGGAGCAGGTGATCCATCCTGACCAGACCTATTGTGTACCTGGTAGACAAATTTTTGATAATATATCTTTTATTAGGGATGTTTTGGACCTTGGTAAAAGTCTCAACTTAGATTTTAGCATTTTGTTACTCGACCAAGAAAAAGCTTTTGATTGAGTTGAGCATAAGTATTTATGGATGTTTTAGAGGCTTTTGGCTTTAGTTCCAATTTTATTTCAATGGTTAAGGTGTTGTACATTGATGTTGAGAGTATTTTGAAAGTTAATGGTGACTTATGCACTCCTTTTAAGGTTTTTAGAGGTGTAAGGCAAGGGTGTGCTTTGTCAGGTATGCGCTATGCTTTAGCAATTGAGCCTTTTTTAAGTAAGTTAAGAGCAGATTTGTATGGACTGCATATTCCAAAATGTCTAAATGTGTTTAAATTATCAGCTTATGCTGATGATGTTGTTATTTTAATTAGCTGTCAGAATGATGTTGAATTGCTGTTAAAATTGTTAAAGGATTTTAGAGTGTTTTCATCTACTAAAGTAAATTGGTCTAAAAGTGAAGCCATTTTGGTTGGGAGATGGTTAAATGGAGAACCAAACCTCCCAGATGGTTTAACTTGGACTAGGAAAGTGCTTCAAGTATCTTGGAGTGTTTCTAGGTAATGAAATTGTTGTACAAAAAAACTTTGAAGGAGCTGTTGAAAAAATAAAGGGTCACCTTGATATATCGTATATTGATTATCAATAACTTGCTAGCATCCTCTCTGTGGCATCGGTTAATGTGTGTTGGTCCTCCATCAAACTTCTTATTCAAAGTTCAGTAAATTCTGATTGTTTTTTTTGGGATAAACTGCACTGGGATCCAAAAGCTGTTTTGTATTTGCCCAAGGAAGAGGGTGGTCATGGACTACTGCATTTGCAGAGCAGGACAGCAGCTTTTCAGCTTCAGTTTGTACAGAGACTTTTGTCTGGACCTGCGGACTTGTACTGGAGATCTATAGCTTTCATGGTTCTGCAGTCTTTTGGAAGCTTGGGTATGGACAGGTCTTTGTTCTGGTTGAATCCCAAAAAGATGGATTTATCCAAGCTTCCAATTTTCTATCGTAATGTTTTGAAGGTGTGGACTATGTTCACTGTGCAAAGACCCTGTAGAATAAGTTCCTTGTACTGGTTGTTGCAAGAACCTTTAGTCTGTGGTTCACGCATGGACATAACTCTTGAGGGTCCTTTCCCTGCACTCAATGGGATTCTTCTCTCTTCTATATTTTATTACCATTTAAAATAGAGATAAGGCTCTTTTTAGCTCAAAATGTTTATGTATGTGTGTTCATGTTTATATGACTTGTCATGACGAAAATAAAATGTTTAATGACGTGTATTACTCTGATATAACACCGTAAATGTGTTTATGATGGCATTTCTTGAGTTCTCATAATGAAAATACTTTCAAACAATATTTTATTGAAAAATTAAATTATGCAGAATTTTTTGTGTGATGGGTAGATATTTGTACAGCGCAAAATCATTACTCCTATAGAACATCCCCTAAAACATAAAAACAAAGAACGTGTGCGAGCATGTGTGTGAGTATGTGAGTGTTAGTGTGTGTGTGTTTGTGTGCGCATGTTTTTGTGACATATCAGGACACAACTTTGTATAATGGCATGGGTATGACACAGGTATTACAAGGAGAGGGTGACTTATGAGGACATAACCCATGTCCCCGTTTTTCAAAACGCTTATAAACCATACAGAATGAGTTTTTTTGAGAAAGTAAAAATGCACAAAGTTTCCTGTAAGGGGAAGTGTTAGGTGTGGAGTTGGTGTAGGGCAGGGGTGTCAAACTCAATTCTTGGAGGACCGGAGTCCTACAGTTTTGTTCCAACACTGCTTCAACACACATTCCATGTAGCTTTCAAATAAGCCTAAAAGACTTGATTAGTTGGATCAGGTGTGTTTAATTAGGGTTGACTCTAAACTATGCTGGGCTCCGGCCCTCCAAGAATTGAGTTTGACACCCCTGGTGAAGGGCAATAGCACATACAGTTTGTAAAGTATAAAAACCATTATGCCTATGGAATGTCATAGACACATCTTTTTCGCCAGCAGTTAACCAACTAATACTAGTACTTACCTTTTCTTTTCTTGTCTATCATATTCTTAAAAAAAAACCCTGGCTACGTGTTCTGTACTAGACTAACTGAGACTTGTCATGGCACTTGTATACTGTTGTTGTTCTCTTGTTGATCTGATTGCTTCTATTGTTCTCATTTGTAAGTCGCTTTGGATAAAAGCGTCTGCTAAATGATTAAATGTAAATGTCCCCACAATTCACAAAAACAAACGTGTGTGTGTGTGTGTGTGTGCTTGTTTATATGATTTATCAGAGCACAGATTTGCATAATGGCATGAGTATTACACTGCTATAACAATGTAAATGTGGTTTAGGATATTTTGAATCCTCATAATTCCGATTGCTTAAAAACAATATTTAATTAAAAATGTTTGTATGCAGAATTTGTGTGATGGCTAGGTGTACAGTTTGTACAGTAAAAAAAAATCATGTCTATGGAATGTCATAATGGAATGTAGTAATACTCCAAATGTTTGTCACCATGACCATGCTTTTCTAAATTAGAAATTATAAAATATGAGGTTTCTGAAAATTAGAAAGTTTACTGTGATGGGTAGCTTTAGGGGATGATAGTGTATAAATATAATGTAAATACAAATATATAAATATAAATATAATGTAGAAACTGCTTTGCAACAATTTTTGTGAAAAACCTTATAAAAAATTTATTGAATTGAATTATAATTGAAAAGTGAATTGAATTGAATTATATCAATGTAAAGCCTTCATAAAACATGGACATTTCAATTCAATTCAAGTTTATTTGTATAGCGATTTTTACGATGCAAATCATTGCAAAGCAGCTTTACAGAAATTTAAGTTTCTACAATATTTAGTAGTAGCTTGTCAGTGATGACTGTCAGTTTATGTGCATACGGCAGAAATGTTCAGAAAAATCAATAAAAGACGTAAACAAACAGACGATTTACAAACTTATAGCAAAATGTGGTAGTTCTGTATGTTGTCTCTGGGTTAGCATCATCTGAGGTCCTCTGAGGGCTTGGCATCATCTCTTCTCAGGTGTTCTGGATCCAGACTGGAGCTTGTGTAAATCCTAGTTACCATGGGATGTAAATCCTGTGGCAAAACAGAGAATGCGCATAGAGACCTAATTAGCGTAGCTGCTGTTCCAGCCAAGTAAAATTAATTAGTTTAACCCAAGCTAAAGAATAATAATGCGCCTTTGATCAGATATAACTGCAGTCCAAAATTATGAGATGCATTATTTGAATGCTTGGCCAAAGAGGTGTGTTTTTAATCTAGATTTAAACAAAGGAAGTGTGTCTGAACCCGGAACATTATCAGGAAGGCTATTCCAGAGTTTGGGAGCCAAATGCGAAAAAGCTCTACCTCCTTTAGTGGACTTTGCTATCCTAGGTACTATCAAAAGTCCAGCGTTTTGTGACCTTAGGGAGCGTGATGGGTTGTAGCGTGGTAAATGACTAGTTAGGTACGCAGGAGCTAAACCATTAAGGGCCTTATAAGCAGAGGTGTCAAGTAACGAAGTACAAATACTTCGTTACCTTACTTAAGTAGAAATTTTGGGTATCTATACTTTACTTGAGTAATTATTTTTCAGCCGACTTTTTACTTCTACTCCTTACATTTTCACGCAATTATCTGTACTTTCTACTCCTTACATTTTAAAAATAGCCTCGTTACTCCTATTTCATTTCGATTTGTTTTCATTCCGGCTTGTCTTCATTCAAAAAAAAAAAAACTATCCAGATAAATCGCGCCATCCGGATGAAGTGAATTTGATTGTGGTTGGATGAGAAGTATAAACATATACCATTCCGACACCCTATTGGTTTGTACGTGATCCATCGCACCTGCATATGACACAAATCACATCACACTCCAGCAAGGACATAACCAGTGTTGGGTTCGTTTATCAAAAAATATATATTTCTTAAAAGTTATTATTTCTCACTACTGGCTCATTTATCAAATGGGTGCTTTCTCTGCTTCCTCCGAAAATTAAGCTACTGTAGGCAGTTCGGTAGCGAGACGTTTGAAAAAAATAGTGTTTGCGATTGACAGCGCAAATGACAATGTTGTCATAAGTAGGCTATACCAACTTTGTAACTCGTTATCCCCTCGTTCAACTTTTAAAAAACATATCTCGAGAATTTATGGTGGGTTTTTCCCCATTCCACTGCCTCTCATGTTTTTAAATAAAAAATGTGTTGTGTGATTGGCTTTCCGCGCTTTGTATTAAACTATGCATGCATACATGATGCTGTTTTGTTTATAGTTGTTTAAGCAACTTAATTATAATTGGTTTATAAACATTATTTTCAATATTATTCACTTAATAGTCATGTATTCTAATGCTTGAATAAACGTACATTAGTAATATTTTGCTCGATGCGCCCTCTTGTGACCTCAGGAGAAAAGCCAAAAGCTTCTCTTCACCCTAACTGAAATTATGCATTTTAAATTTGAATATAATTAGAATTTTGATAATACATAAGTAAAAAACTCGAATTTAGTTTTTCAGCCATTTTGACAGCCTTATAGCAGACGTATGTAGCGAATACAGGAAGGTATCAATTAAGAAGGTATCAGGATTATGAGTTATTTTTCATTTTTATTTTTTGATTAATTACTTGGATAAATCATTCATTTTGACAGCACTTATGTTTATTGCATATAGACAACCATACAAGGGTAACTGTTACTAAGCCTGCCCTGGGTACACCAATTTTCTTGTCCATTGCCCTTGCAGATTCCTGCAGCTAAGCTTGGAAGGTTTTTGATGACATGCCTCTGAAGTTTGACTTTTTGCACCATTACAATACTTATAGGCAACTAGTCATCATATCTCTAGTTCTTTAATGTATTTGCATTGTACTAAAGTGCGTTCATTTTCAATGGGGATATATGCGGCTGAAACAGGTAACCTAGTGCATCACAAATTTTTCAACATGAACATTTTAATATAACATTATAGTCATTATGGCCTATGGCCTTTAGAAAAATGTTTTTTTGAGGAGGTGGGGTAGTGGCGCGACCTAAGCTTTTGTTCTTAATGGCATTTTTTCCCCTTACATTACTTTTACTTTTATACTTTAAGTAGTTTTGAAACCAGTACTTTTACACTTTTACTTGAGTAAAAAGCTTGAGTTGATACTTCAACTTCTACAAAAGTCTTTTTAAACCCTAGTATCTATACTTCTACTTGAGTAATGAATGTGAATACTTTTGACACCATTGCTTATAAGTAAGTAATAATATTTTGTAACTGATACGGAACTTAATAGGTAGCCAGTGCAGAGACTGTAGTATTGGGGTAATATGATCACATTTTCTTGACCTGGTAAGGACTCTAGCCGCTGCATTTTGTACTACCTGTACCTTGTTTATTGAGGATGCAGGACAACCACCTAGCAGTGCATTACAATAGTCCAGTCTAGAGGTCATGAACGCATGAACTAGCTTTTCTGCATCAGAAACAAGTAACATGTTTCGTAGCTTGGCAATGTTTCTAAGATGGAAGAATGCTGTTTTTGTAACATGGGAAATATGATTTTCAAAATACAAGTTATTGTCTAATATAACACCCAGATTTTTGACAGTAGAGGAAGTAACAGTACATCCGTCTAATTGCAAATTGTAATCTACGAGATTCTGTGTAATGTTTTTTTGGTCCAATAAGTAATATCTCTGTCTTATCTGAATTTAATAGGAGAAAATTATTGGTCATCCAACCTTTTACTTTTTTAACACACTCTGTTAGCTTAGATAATTTAGATGTTTCACCTGGTCTTGTTGAGATATATAGTTGAGTATCATCAGCATAACAGTGGAAACTAATCCCGTATTTTCTAATGATATTACCAAGGGGCAACATGTATATTGAAAATAGCAGAGGACCTAGGACAGAACCTTGTGGCACTCCATATTTTACTGGTGATAAATGAGATGACTCCCCATTTTAATAAACAAAGTGGTAGCGATCGGACAGGTAGGATCTAAACCATCTTAAAGCCTGTCCTTGGATACCTGTATAGTTTTGTAATCTATCTATGAGTATGTCGTGATCTATGGTGTCGAACGCAGCACTAATATCAAGTAAAACTAGCAATGAGATGTAGAGCTGTAATCGGGCCATAAAAGTTAGGCCCGACAGGACCCGAGCCCGACAGGTTTCGGCCCGAGCCCGACAAGTACATTTTGATTGACAGCTTTTTAAAAGCCCGAACCCGTTTACAGCCCGACGTTATTCAAATGTGCGCACACACACAGCTCGTTTCCTTGTGTCAAGAATGAATCATTTATACATGTTTTAACAATTTATTCATAACTAACGTAGACTAGACCACTTGGAAGTTGGAATAAAGAAATAAAATAAGTCCTCTGTAACATCTCAGCACACTAAATAGACATAGGCTCATTTAGCCTATAAATAGACCAACGCACCAATAAAAACGAGTCTTTTTTAACAAAATAAATTAAGATAAATTTTAAATTAAGATTGGTATTTGGCAATAACGAAATTAAGATAAAGGCTCCGCCGGATTTGCTTCGGCAGCAGCTGACATTTAATAAAAGAATAATGCCAATATTAGCGTAAATACTTTGTCCACATTATGCATTTAAGACTCAATGAATAATTAGTTATCATTTGAAAAACCTTTACTCACAAAGATTAGGCTAAGCCTGCATGTTTTTGTGGAGGAAAATTATTGAATCATAGCTTCAGCGCATTCCTGCGCTCACTGATGGTGCGTCATTATTCACTCATTATTCTCATTATAAACATAATCAAAACTTTTCCACACCTCAGACTTTGCTTTAGTTGCTGGTGCAACCAAAACGGAATCGCCAGAGGCAAGCCTCCGTTACACCTACTCAGCATCCATTTTCGCATCTTTTTCGCGCTAATCGAAACACATCACATGCCCGCTAGTTTACCTCGCAAACCGGAGCGCAAGCCCGAGCCCGGTCCGAGTCCGCTTAAGATGATATAAATTAAGCCCGAACCCGTCGGGTCCCATCGGGTCCTGTCGGGTTCGGGCAAAGATCTTCAGCTCTAATGAGATGCAGCCTTGGTCTGATGCAAGAAGCAAGTCATTTATAATTTTAACAAGTGCAGTTTCTGTGCTATGATGGGGCCTGAAACCCGACTGAAATTCTTCATAGAGATCATTTTTTTGCAGGTAGGAGCACAATTGATCAGACACAACTTTTTCTAAAATTGTAGACATAAATGGAAGATTTGAAATGGGTCTGTAATTTGCCAGTTCACTAGGATCTAGCTGTGGTTTCTTAATAAGAGGCTTAATAACCGCCAGCTTGAATGGTTTTGGGACGTGACCTAAAGATAACGACGAGTTAATAATATTGAGAAGCGTTTTTTTTTTGGCTACAGGTAACAACTCTTTCAGTAATTTAATGGGTACATGGATCTAATAAACATGTTGTTGGTTTAGATGCAGTGATAAGTTTATTTAGCTCTTCCTGTCCTATAGTTGTAAAGCACTGCAGTTTATCTTTGGGTGCGATGGATAAAAACTAAAGTATTAGATGCTGTAGAATCTACATTTGTTATTGTATTTCTGATGTTATCTATTTTATCATTGAAGAAATTCATAAAGTCATTACTATTTAACTGTGAGGGAATATTTAGATCGGGTGGCATCTGGTTATTTGTTAATCTAGCCACTGTGCTAAATAAAAACCTTGGATTGTTTTGGTTTTCTTCTATGAGTTTGTGGATATGCTCGGCCCTGGCAGTTTTTAGAGCCTGTCTATAGCTGGACATTCTGTTTTTCCACGCAATTCTAAAAACTTCCAAGTTAGTTTTTCTCCATTTGCGCTTAAGACTACGAGTTTCTTTCTTGAGAGAGTGGGTATTACTTTTGTACCATGGCACAGTACGTTTTTCTCTAACCTTTTTCAATTTGATGGGGGCAACAGTTTCTAATGTATTAGAGAAGATAGTGCCCATGTTGCCAGTCATTTTGTCTAGTTCATTTGTATTTATGGGAACACAGAGCAGTTGAGATAAATCAGGCAGGTTATTTGTGAATCTGTCTTTGGTGGCTGGAACAAGTTTTGCCTGGACGATAACGCGAACCTATATAGTTATTATCATCAATACGCAGAATGCACGATACAAGGAAATGGTCAGTAACATCATCACTTTGAGGTACGATATCTATGTCAGTAAGATCGATTCCATGCAATACAATTAAATCTAGCGTATGATTAAAACGATGAGTGGGCCCGGTGACATTTTGCTTTACTCCAAAACAATTTAATAAGTCATTAAACGCAAGTCCTAATGCATCATTTGTATTATCAATGTGAATGTTAAAATCTCTGAAAATTAGCGCTTTATCAGCGGTAACCAACAGGTCTGAGAGGAAATCTCCAAATTCTTTTGACATGTCCAGATATGTCGGGGGATCCCAATAACCCTTACCGTTTGGCCTGTTAAAATATATATTTTTTTCCCAATCCTGGTAAAATATACAACGTTTTTATATTTTTAGTGATGACTAAAACTAGCGTAAATGTTTTGCTTTGTTATATATTATGTGCGATCACATAATTTATTTTCATTTGAAAGAAAAGAATAAGACACGGAGGCGATTGAATGCACATGCATGCATGAAAGAGACAGAGAGAGAGAGTGAGAGGGGGGGAGAAAGAGAGCTTTTCCAACTTAAACATTTCATTTGAAGAATCGTCCTACCTGTTTTAGGAGGAAGACTTTCTCCTGAAAAAATGTAAGGGTAATTTTATTTATTTATTTATTGTTTTATGCCCAATTTTTAGTCATGTTACATATTTTATTTAAATTCTTTTATACAGCCAACAGATTATGTGTATGTGTGTGTGTGTAAGTGTGTGCTGTTGTAAAACTGTTTAAAATTGTTTATTAATTATCGGCCTTAAAACCAATATCTTTCTCACATCTCCCATAGAGTGAGAGACACAGCAAAAAAACCCTGTCTTGGAACGCAACCGGACACCAGATGTGGAAATCCCCCCGGATGTCAGAACGGACCATAAAATCTTCAAAAACATTCCTCAGCAGGTCATTCGTCTCCTGTCAGCGCTCTGAAATGGTCAAACATCTGTACAAACATCATATGTCATCCCAGGAGGTCATAGGTTGACGTCGGGATTTCACATATGCCGGTTTTCACATCTGGATATCATTAACAGGTCACAGGGTCACATCTGGATAGGTCATGGGGTCAACACAACGTGGGTGGGCTGCGGGGGGGGGGGGGGGTCACAAAGGTCAAAGCCATCAAACATTTTTGACATAAGGTAAATGGTAGAGACTACTGTTAGTGCTACAAAGCAAATGAAGAGAATGAAGCCAACATATGCTGAAAATCTTTCTCTAAGACAAAACTTGTTTATGCAATGTTAAGAGTAAAGCTTGCCCACATGAAAGATGTTTCTAGCATCTGAAAGAAAATCATATTTGCAATGCAGAATGACAATACTTCATGTCTAAGAATTTTTATTCTCAACTAGTAATGCTATCACCTTATATGTACAGGAAGATTACTTTAGTGTTTCTATGAACAGTAATACTATGTTAGTGCAACAAAGCAAATGAAGACATTGCAAGCCAACATACGCTGAAAAGCCTCTTACTCTGTAAAACAATGCTGGTGTCACGATCTCTAGCTGGAGTGCCTGTGAGCTTCAGTAGAGGGCACTCCACACAGGACTCATTCAGAACTCCATTTCCCAACCTGCCTCACTCCTGGGACTGATTGCACACACACACCTGCACCTAATTCCACACACACACCTGCAGCTAATAAACACACACCCATATATAAGCAGCACACTCACACCATCACACTGCGAAGTCTTGTTTAGCACCGTCCAACATTTCCGAGCGGTTTCCCTTTGTTTGTTCTTCCGTGTCTGACCTTTGGATTGTGTATTCTGACTCTGATTCTCTGCTGCCTGCCCCGATCTCTGCTTGTTTCTGGTTTCGATTCTGGTTACCCCTGACATACCTGACGCCATTCCTGATTTCCACCTGTCTGACCACTCTGTTAATAAATACTGCAATTGGATCCGAACGTCTCTGACTCTCCATTGTAACAGAAGACTTCGCCAAACCAGGATCCAGCAGTCTGGAATTCTCTCATTACCAAGATGTCGGTTCCCAATTCTAGGTCAGTGTGTCAACTATCTAGCCCTATCATTGACCCAGTGGACCAGCTACTGCACCTTCGGCAAGGAGATCAATCTATTCAGGAGTATGTTCAGCAGTTCTGTGAGTTAGTATATCAAGTTCCTCTAAATGATGAAGCTTTGTTTAAGGACTTGTTTCGTTTTGGACTCCATGAATCAATTAAATCATGGTTACCTGGAGGGGAATTTAATGGCCATCTAAGAGACATTATGGACTATGCACTCTTGTTATGTGGTTCTCCTTTCACTGTGGGAGAGGCAGAGGACTTTAAAACCCCAAAGTCTCTCCACGAAATGGCTACCAGCCCGGAGGTGGTTCACAAAATGGCCGCCGCTCCTGAGACTCATCCTGTCAAGGCTAGGTGGTGCCCGAGGCGGTGTCGGATGCGGTGCCCGAGATGGTTCCCGAAGCCGAGGCGCTTCACGTCTCCAGAGGCCGTCCAGAGCACCTTCGCGTCTCCACAGGCCATCCAGAGTCAGGTCAGGTCCCCGCTGACCGTCCAGAGTCAGGTCAGGTCCCCGCTGACCGTCCAGAGTCAGGTCAGGTCCCCGCTGACCGTCCAGAGTCAGGTCAGGTCCCCGCTGACCGTCCAGAGTCAGGTCAGGTCCCCGCTGACCGTCCAGAGTCAGGTCAGGTCCCCGCTGACCGTCCAGAGTCAGGTCAGGTCCCCGCTGACCGTCCAGAGTCAGGTCAGGTCCCCGCTGACCGTCCAGAGTCAGGTCAAGCCACCGTGGATCTTAGTGAACAAGGTCAAGCCACCGTGGATCTTAGTGAACAAGGTCAAGCCACCGCGGATCTTAGTGAACAAGGTCACGCCACCGCGGATCTTAGTGAACAAGGTCACGCCACCGCGGATCTTAGTGAACAAGGTCACGCCACCGCGGATCTTAGTGAACAAGGTCACGCCACCGCGGATCTTCGTGAACAAGGTCAAGTCACAGTTAAACTTTATGAGGCCAGTCAAATCACTACCAATCTTCCAGAGTTTCATCATACCACAACAGATCATCCAGAGCCTCATCACAGCCTGTCAGTTGCACCAAGCAAGGTTCTCTCAGCCTGTTGTATTGATGTCAAGGAGACTGTAACTGCTGCAGAACCTTCGGAGGTGTCAGTAGTATCCATCCAGGAACTCTCGTCCTGTCCTGTCACGGCCAAGGAGGTCACCCACCAACTCACCGCCCATCCTGTCACGGCCAACGACCACGTATACCAACTCATAACTCTCCCTGTCATGGCCACGGAGGCCGTCTAACAAATCTCGTCCTACCCTGTCACGGCCATGGAGACCGGCTGTGAACTCTCTGCCGGCCCTGTCACGGCTATGGAGACCGTTTGGGAACTCTCTAACCACCTCATCACGACCTCGGAGGCCGCCATTAATCTGTTTATGTTCTCTGTTTCAGTCCCACCTGACCAGACTTGCTCTCCTGTACCGTTGACTCCACTGTGGTGGTCCTCTGCTTCGCCCTGGTGGGCTTCTGTCTCATCGGCTCCACTGTGGTGGTCCTCTGCTCCGCCCTGGTGGGCTTCTGTCCCGTCTGCTCAGCTGTGGTGGTCCTCTGCTCCGCCCTGGCGGGCTTCTGTCTCCTCTGCTCAGCTGTGGTGGTCCTCTGCTCCGCCCTGGCGGGCTTCTGTCTCCTCTGGTCGGCTGTGGTGGTTCTCTGCTCCGCCCTGGTCAACTTCTGTCCCGTCTGCTCCGCCCTGGTGGGCTTCTATCCCATCTGCTCAGCGGTGGGGGCTCCTTGCTCCGCCCTGGTGGGCTCCAGTTCCGCCTGCTCCGCCCCGGTGGACTCCTGTTCCGTCGGCTCTGCCTTGTGGTCGCCAGCCATTCCACTTCCACATGGACCAGGCCCTCCATCCCTCCCCCTGTTCCGCCTCCGCTCCACCGCCCTCCAAGACTGCATAGAGCGTCTGGAAGCCGCTCCTTGTGGGGGGGCTATGTCACGATCTCTAGCTGGAGTGCCTGTGAGCTTCAGTAGAGGGCACTCCACTCAGGACTCATTCAGAACTCCATTTCCCATCCTGCCTCACTCCTGGGAACTGATTGCACACACACCCCTGCACCTAATTCCACACACACACCTGCAGCTAATACACACACACCCATATAAGCAGCACACTCACACCATCACACTGCGAAGTCTTGTTTAGCCCCGTCTAACATTTCCGAGCGTTTTTCCCTTTGTTCTTCCGTGTCTGACCTTTGGATTGTGTATTCTGACTCTGATTCTCTGCTGCCTGCCCCCGATCTCTGCTTGTTTCTGGTTTCGATTCTGGTTACCCCTGACATACCTGACGCCATTCCTGATTTCCACCTGTCTGACCACTCTGTTAATAAATACTGCAATTGGATTCGAACGTCTCTGACTCTCCATTGTAACAGCTGGTTCATGCAATGTTAATAGTAAAGCTTGCCCATATGAAAGATATTTCTTTCAAATAAAATGAAATGTTATTTGCAATGTAGAAATAAAGATTTTAATGTGTTTTATGCTCAACAAGTTTTGTTACAGCTTCTATGCTCAGGAAGTTTAGTTTTGTGCTTCTATGAACAGAAACACTATGTTAGTGCTACAAAGCAAATGAAGAGAATGCAAGCAAACATATTCTGAAAAACTTCTTCCTCTGTCAGACAACGCTGGTTTATGAAATGTTAAGAGTAAAGCTTGCCCGTATGAAAGATCTTTCTTTTAAATGAAATGAAATTTTATTTGCAATGCAGAAATAAAGATTTGAATGTGTTTGAAGTTTTATGCTCATCAAGTTATTTTAGAGCTTATACGTCCAGGAAGCTTAGTTTAATGATTCTATGGACAGTAAAACGATGTTAGAGCAACTAGGCAAATGAAGACAATGCAAACTCACATATACTGAAAAGGTTCTTTCTCTAAAAGGGAAAGCTGGTTTATGCAGTGTTAGGCTTGCCCACATTAAAGTTTTTTTTTTTTTTTTAATTATGAAATGGAATGTTATGTAGAATGCAGAAAAACAATACTTAATGTGTGAGAAGTTTTATTCTCAACAAGTTATGTTACAACTTTTGTGTTCAGGAAGTTTAGCTTAGTGCTTCTGTGAACAGTGTCACTATGTTAGTGCTACTAAGCAAATAAAGAGAATGCAAGCCAACATATGCTGAAAATCTTCTTTCTCTGTAAGACAAAGCTGGTTTATGAAATGTTTAGAGTAAAGCTTGCCCACATGAAAGATGTTTCTAACTTCTGAAAGTCAAGTCAAGTCACCTTTATTTATATAGCACTTTAAACAAAACAGATTGTGTCAAAGCAACTGAACAACATTAATTAGGAAAAAACAGTGGTCAATAATGCAAAATGACAGTTAAAGGCAATTCATCATTGAATTCAATGATGTTATAATGCAGCTCAGGTCAGTTTAAATAGTATCTGTGCAATCATTTGCAATCAAGTCAATGATATCGCTGTAAACGAAGTGTCCCCAACTAAGCAAGCCAGAGGCAACAGCGGCAAGGAACCAAAACTCCATCGGTGACAGAATGGAGAAAAAACCTTGGGAGAAACCAGGCTCAATCGGGGGGCCAGTTCTCCTCTGAAAAAACGAAACCAGCGGTTAAATTCCAGGCTGCAGCAAAGTCAGATTGTGCAGAGGACTCAACTGGTTCCTGTGGTCTTGTCCTGGTGGTCGTCTGAGAGAAGGTCTTTACAGGGGATTTGTATCTGGGGCTCATCTAGCTGTCCTGGTCTCCGCTGACATTCAGGGCTGTAGAGGTCCTTTCTAGGTGCTGATCCACCATCTGGGCTGGTTATGTACTGGATCCGGGTGACTGCAGTGACCATCTGACCTGGATACAGACTGTGTTAAGCTTGACTATAATTATTACCTCTTCATCGGTCGACATTTTATTCCATAACGTTCTGATGCTGTTTCATGTCAGATGATTATGTTAGATTACATGTGTTAGTATCTGTTGTTTCTTTTTTTCTTCGTCACTTGTGTTTTTTTGGAAATTCTGTGCAGAAGATGTGAACTAGTGCCTTCTACCATATAATAATGAAAACACGGATTGTAGGAGCACAAGTGTAGATCAAATGTATTTAGACTTTTTGTAAGTATAAGTATACTTAAATGTCATATTAAGTTTATTTCTGAGGAGTACATAAAGCCCATTACTGAGAAGTACATAAAAAGTAAACTAAAAGCATACTTTCATATTTTTAGTTTAAAAGTAGTATACAAATAGCACACTTCAATAGTCTTAACATCCCTTATGAAAAATAAGTTTAAAGGCCAATTTATACTTCTGGGTCGGGTGCGCGTAGTAGGTACGGCGTAGCATACGCATTGACGTGTACCATACGTCGTACCCTTCGCCGTACCCTGACGCGCACCTCCTCAAAAATGTAACTACGCGTCGCGACGACGCGGACTGCAAGATCTGTGATTGGTCGGCTTGGTAGTATCACGTTTCCTCCTACGCATTTCTGGAATGATCTTCTGCACTCTGGACCGCCCGCCATTTTTAAATTCCGAAACTCAGTGAAGAGCCAACATGGAAATGGACCAAGTGACCGAGCGATTAATTGAAGAAGTGAGGAAATACAGCCATCTGTATGACTCCTCTTCGGGAGATTACAAAGACTGCCAGATGGCAGCGAATTCGTGTATGTAAACACAGTGGAACCCACTCGCGTCAACTAGCGTTTCGGCGGTGTAACTGCAGAGCAAAACAGACATACGCAGAAGTATAAATGCTCACGACGGCGTTGCCTACGTGCGTAGCCTACGACGTACACTGCGGCGTACACTCGACGCAGAAGTATAAATTGGCCTTAAGTCTTGGCCACATCAAAGATGTTTCTAGGACATGAAAAGAAATGTTATTTGCAATGAAGAAAGACAGATTTAAAAGTGTTTGGAGTTAAGTTATGTTAGAACATATAAACAAAACAAACTTAAACTAATCAAACTAAGAAAATTAAAAACAACAAAGTGCAACTAAGCAAATGAAGATAATGCAAGCCCACAAACTGTTACAGAAAGTTGGTTTATGCAACCAAGACAACCAAAACGACTGTTAAGCCTTAAGCTTGCCCATGTGAAAGATGTTTCTACCATATGAAATAAAATAACATTTGCAATGCAGAAATACAGATTTTAATATGTTCTCAGTTTTAAGCTTATGTTAGAGCTTCTAAGCATAAGACGCTTAGTTTAGCGCTTCTGTGAACAGTCACACTCTGTTAGTGCAACTAAGCAAATGAACAGAATGCAAGCCGACACATGCTGACAACCTTCTTTCTCTGATAGAGAAAGCTGGTTTATGCACTGTTATGACTAAATCTTGCCCACATGAAAGATGTTTCTCCATGTGAAATGAAATGTAATTTGCAATGCAGAAATACAGATATAATGTTTTAGTAATTTTAAGCTCATGAACTTATGTTAGAGCTACTAAGCAAAAGACTCTTAGTTTAACGCTTCTGTGAACAGTAACACTCTGTTAGTGCAACTAAGAAAATGAACAGAAAGAAAGCCCACAAGTGCTGAATTCTTTGTTTCTGTTAAGAGTATGATGGTTTTGTACAAAGTTAAGACTAAAGCTTGCCCACATTAAAGGTGTTTCTAACATCTTAAATGAAATTGTTTTTGCAATGCAGAAAACAGATTTAAAAAAGTGTGAAAAAGTGACATGACACAGCCAGGTATGGTAACCCACACTCGGAATTCGTGCTCTGCTTTTAACCCATCCAAAGTGCATACACACAGCAGTGAACACACACACACACCGTGAACACACACCCGGAGCAGTGGGCAGCCATTTATGCTGCGGCACCCGGGGGAGCAGTTGGGGTGTTCGTGTGCCTTGCTCAAGGCACCTAAGTCGTGGTATTGAATTAGTTACTAATGTATGCTCCTGAAACTTTTGTTTGAGCTTCTAAGCATAAACACTCCGTTTAGCGCTTCTGTGAACAGAAACTAAACTAGCAAATGAACAGAAAGAAAGCACACGAGTGCTGAAAACCTTCTTTCTCTGTTAGAGTATAATGGTTTTTACAAAGTTAAGACTAAAGCTTGTCCACATTAAAGGTGTTTCTAAAATCTTAAATGAAACGTTTTTGCAATGCAGAAAACAGATTTCAGTGAGTTACTAATTTTAGACTCCTGAACTTATGTTTGAGCTTCTAAGCATAAAACGCTTATTTTAGCGCTTCTGTGAACAGAAACACACTGTTAGTGCAACTAAGCAAATGAACAGAAACAAAGCCCACAAGTGCTGAAAACCTTCTTCTCTCTGTTAGAGTATGATGGTTTGTACAAAGTTAAGACTAAAGCTTGCCCACATTATAGGTGTGTCTAACATCTTAAATGAAATGTTTTTTGCAATGCAGAAAATAGATTTCCAGTGGGTTACTAGTTTTTATGATCATGAACGATATTGCTAAGCATAAAACCATAAAACTCTCACTTTCTGTGAACAGAAACACTCTGTTAGTGCAACTAAGCAAATTAAAGAAAAAAAGCCCACAAGTGCTGAAAACCTTCTTTCTCTGTTAGAGTATGATGGTTATGAATGGTTTTGTACACAGTTGAAGACTAAAGCTTGCCCACATTAAAGGTGTTTCTAACATCTAAATTAAATGTTTTTGCAGTGTAGAAAAACAGATTTCAGTGGGAGTTACTAGTTTTATGATATCAACTGAACTTATGTTTGAGCTTCTCTAACCTAAAACGCTCAGTTTGAGCGCTACTGTGTGAACAGAAACACTCTATTAGTTATTGCACTAAGCAAATGAACAGAAACAATCCCACAAGTGCTGAAAACCTTTTTCTTTCTCTGTTAGAGAATGATGACGTTTTGTAGAAAAATAAAGACTAAAGCTCCCCCGACATATAAGGTTTTTCTAACATCTTACAAGAATATCTTATTTCATATGCCGAAAATCAGATTTCAGTGAGTTTACTAGTTTTATGATCATGACCTTAAAGTTTCGAGCTTCCTGGCATACGAAGCAGTTTGAGCGCTTCTGTGACCAGACCGCTTCATGTTAGTGCAACTAGGAAGGAACAGAATACATAAGCCCACAAAGTGCTAAATACCTTCTTCTCTGTTAGATTAATGATGTTTGTTCGTGTTTAAGACTAAAGCTTGCCCATATTATAAGTGTTTCTAACATCTTAAAGTGAAATGTTTTTGCAATGCAGAAAGACACGATTTTCAGTGAGTTACTAGTTTTTATGATCATGACACTTATGGTTCAGCTTCTAAGCATAAGGACGCTCAGTTTAGCGCTTCTGTGAACAGGAACAAGTCGTACGTGCAACTAAGGCAAATGAACAAAAGGAAATTTGTGGGCACAATTGCTGATAAAAAATTTATTATCTGTTAGAGTATGATGGTTTGTACAAAGTTAAGACTAAAGCTTGCACACATTATAGGTGTTTTCTAACATCGATAGATGACAGTGTTTTGCAAGGAATGCGAAAAACAGATTTGTCAGTGAGGTTGTAGTTTTAAGCTCAGGAACTTATGTTCGCGCTTGATCATTCATAACGCCTCATTTTTTAGCCTTTTCTTGAACAGAAACACTCTGTTTAGTGCAACTAAGCAAAGAACAGAAACAAAGCCCACGATTGCTGAAACCTGTCTTTCTCTGTGAGAGTATGATAGGTTTGTACAAAAGTTAGACTAAGCCTTGCCCACATTACGGTGTTTTCTACATCTTAATGAATGTTTTTTGTTTGGCATGCAAAACGATTTCATGAGTTACAGAGTTTTAATGATCATGAACTTAGGTTTGAGCTTCGATCATAAAACGCCATTTACGCGCTTCTGTACACAGAAACACTCTCTTAGTGCACCTACAATTAACGAAACAAGCCCACCAGTGCGGAAAACCTTCTTTTTTCTGTTAGGTATATGTTTGTAACGCTGCAGTTAGACAAGCTTGCCTATGTCAGTGTTCTAACATCTTAATGAAATGTTTCTGCAATGCAGAAAACGATTTTCAGTGATTTACTGTTTTTAATGATACACTGACTTATGTTTGATCTTCCGGCATAACACGCTCTGTTTAGTGCAACTAAGCAACTCATGAAAGCAGAACAAAGAAAAGCCCACACAAGTGCTGAAACCGTCGTTCTCTGCCTCTAGAGTAGATGTTTTGTGCAAGTAAGACTAATAAACTGCCACACATCAACGGTTTTTTTCTAAAATCTTAAATGACAGTGTTTTTGCAAAAGCAGAAAAACAGATTTCAGATGAGTTAGTACGCTTTATGATCTATTAAAATTATGTTTCGAAAGTCTAGGCTAAAACGCTCAGTTTAGCGGCTCTGTGAACAGAAACCAGTCGGTAGTGCAACTAAGCAAATGCAACACAGGGAAAGCACACACGTGCTTAATTACCTCTTTCTCTGTTAGAGTATGATGGTTTGTGCAAAGTTACGACTAGCTTGCCCACAATTAAAGTGTTTCTAAACATTCTTAATGACATGTGTTTGCAATAGCAGAAAACAGATTGGCAGTGAGTTAATAGTTCTATGATCATTGACTTATGTTTGCGTCTCTAGGCATAAACCTCAGTTTAGACACTTCTGTACCAGAACACTCTCCTCTTAGTGCAAAATCAGCAGATGAACAGAAGTGCAAGCCCACAAGTGCTGAAAACCTTGTTTCTCGGTTAGAGAATGAGGTTCTGTGCAAAGGTAAGACGTAGCTTGTCCACAGTCATGTTTTTCTAACAGTCCTTAAATGAAATGTTTTGCAATGCAGACAAAACAGATTTGCAAGGAGGTACTCAGTTTTAATGATCATGAACTGCCTGTTGAAAGTCCCAGCATAATACAGACGCCTCAGTTTTTAGCGCTTCACGTGAACAGTAACACTCTCTTAGGGCAACGAAGCAATACTGAACCGAAGAACCTTGCGCAAAAGGGCTGAACACCGTCTTTCCTCTGTCAGAGGATGATGGTCTTTGTGCACTGTGAAGACTAATAGCTGGCCCACCACTTATGGATGTTATCTAACATACCAAATGCAAAGTGTTTTGCAAAGTAGATAAAAAACAGATTTCAAGTGAGTTTCTAGGTTTTTTATGACATTGAACTTATGGTTGAGATTCTAAGCATAAGGACGCTCATTTTTAGAAGCCGCTTTCTGTGAACAGAAACAACTCTGTTTAGTGCAACTAAGCAAATGAACAGAAACAAAGCCCACAAGTGCTGCAAACCTCTTTCTCTGGTTAGAAGTATGACCGGTTGGTAGAAACAAATAAGAATAAAGCTCTCCACCTTAAAGGTGTTATCTAACATCTTAAAATGAAATGTTCTTTGCAGTGCACAAAAAGCAGATTCTAGTGGAGTTTACTAGTTTTTGGATCATGAACTAAGGTTTCTGAGCTTCTAGGCATCAGACGCTCAGTTGAGCGCTTTCTGTAACAGTAACACACTCGGTAGTGCAAACTAAGCAATGAACAGTGAAACAGAACACAAGCACCACAAGTGCGGAAATAATCCGCAGTTCTTTTTTCCCCTCTGTTAGAGAAGGAGGGTTTGTACAAGTAAGTAAAACTAAAAGGTTAACCCACACCTAATAGATGTTTCTAACATCGTTAAATGAAAATGTTTTTGTTTTGCAATGACAGAAAACAGATTTCAGTGAGATACTAGTTTTATGATCATGAACCTTATGTTTGAACACTTCATTCATAAGCCATAAAACGCTCAGTTCGTAGCGCTCCTGTTGAACAGGTAACACTCTGGTTATTGCAACTAAGCACCATGAACAGAAAGACAGCCCACAAGTGCTGAAAATCATTATTTCCTGTTAGAGTATGATGTTTTGTGTCAAAAGTTAAGACGACAAGCTTCCCACATTAACGTGTTTCTTCTAACATCTGAAAAGTACATGTTTATGCAATGCACAGAAACCGCATTCAGTGAGGGTACGAGTTTTATGATCATGACTTATCTTAGAGCTTCTAGGTATAATACGCGCAGTTTAGGAGCGCTCTGTTAAACAGAAAACACTCTGTTAGGCAACTAAACAAATGAACAGAGGAGAACGCACACAAGTGCTGATAAACCTCTTTCCTCTGTTAGAGTATGATGGTTCTTATGCAAAGTTAAGACTACCGCTTGCCCACATAAAACGTGTGTTCTCACATCCGTAATAAAATGTTGTTGCAAATGCAGGACAAAACACATTTCAGTGAAGTTCCTAGTTCATGATCATGAACTTATGTTTGAGCTTCTACGGCATACGATCCGACTCAGTTTCGCGCTTTCTGTACAGTAACACTCTCTTAGTGCAACTAAGCAAATGAACAGAAGGAAAGCCCACAAGTGCTGAAAAACCTCCTTTCTCTGTTAGAGAATGAATGGTCTGTGCAAAGTTAAAGACCTAGAGCTTGTTCACGGACACATGTTGACCCATGGACACTTACAATGATAATGTCATTTGCAATGCAGAAATACAGAATTACACCACCTGACGTTACTAGGTTTTTATGAGCCTATGAACCTTAGTTGTTGAGCCACTCCCCGAGCATCACTACAAATCGTTAGTTAGCCGCCCCATCTGTGAACAGAACCCAATCCTCGAGTTGCAGACTAAGACAAATGACAAAGAAAGAAAGCCAAAGTGGCTTGAAAAGCCTTCTTTCTCTGTCATAGTAAGATGGGTGTTGTGCAATGTTAAGACTAAATACCGCTTGCCCACCTTACATGTGTTTTTCTAACATCTTCGAATGAAATGTTTTTGGCATGTAGAAAAACACCTTTCATGATTCCGTTGTTTTATGCATCATGAACTTAGTTTAGAGATAGTCTAAGCATAAGACGCACAGTTTAGCGCTTCTGCAGAAGAAACACTCTCTTAGTAGAAACTACGCAAATGAACAGATCGAAAGCCAACAAGTGCCTGAAAACCTTCTTTCTCTGTTATAGAAAGTCGGGTTTATGCAATGGTAAGAGTAGGCATTGTCCACTGTGAAATATGTTTTCTACCATGTGAAAGAATGTCATTTGAAATGCAGCAATACCAGATTTAATCGGTGTTAGTAGTTTTAAGCTCATGAATTTATGTTTGAGCTTTCTGAGCATAAAAATATTAGTTAGCGGCTCTGTGAACAGTAACACTCTGTTAGTGCAATAAGCAAATGAACAGAAGGAAAGCCCAACAAGGCTGAAAAACATTTTAATCTGTTATAGAAAGTGAGGTCAATGCACTTTTAAGACTCAAAAGTTTGCCCATATTTAAAAAATGTTTCGAACATCTTAATGAAATAATTTGCAACGAAGAAAACCACAATTCAGTGTAGTTAGCTAGTTTCATGAGCTCATGAACATATGATTAGAGCTAGTAAGCCATAAGATCGCTTAGTTTAGCTTGCCGTATGGGCGAAGGCAGTTAACACTCTGTTAGTGCAACTAAGCAAATGAACCCAGAACGAAAGCCCCACCACAAGTGCTGAAAACCTTCTTTCTCTGTTAGAGAATTGACGGTTTGTGAACCAAGTTAAGACTAAAGCTTGTCCCACGTTAAAGGATGTTTCTGAACACATCTAAAATGATATGTTCATTTGCAATGCAGAAATACAGATTTCAAGTGAGGTAGCTAGTTTTATGATCATGAAATTTATGTTTGAAGCTTCTGAGCATAAACAACGGTCAGTTTAGCGCGTCCTGTGAATCAGTTACCACTCTGTTAGTAGCAAACTAAGCTGAAGCAACATGAACAGAAAGAAAGCCCACAAGTGCTGAAAATACTTCTTTCTCTGTTATAGAATGAGGGTTTGATGCAAAGTTAAGACTAAGCCCATGTTTTCATTAATGATGTTTCTAACATCTTGAATGAAAAGTTTTGGCAACGAAGAAAACACAGATTTCAGTGAGTTATAGTTTTTTAATGATCATGAACTTATGTTTGAACTACTCAGGCATAAAACGCCTCTTAGTTTAGCGCTTCTGTGAACAGTAACACTCTCTGTTTAGTGCAACTAAGCAAATGAACAGAGACAGGAAAAGCCCACAAGTGCTGAAAATCTTTCTTTCTCTGTGTAGAGAATGATCGTTGTGGTATGCTAAAGGTATGACTCTAAAGCTTGCCCACATTAAGATGTTTCTAAACAATCTATAAATGAGTGTTTTTTAGCAATGCCAAACAGATTTCAGATTCAGTGAGTTACTATTTTTAATGATCCATGAACCTAGTGTTTTGAATTCTCAGATAAGACGCTTATTTTTAATCGCTTTCTGTGAACAAGTAACACTTCTGTTAGTGCCAACTAAGCAAATATACAATATGAAAACAAAACAAAAAAAAACACGAAAAAAAAAAAACTTCTTTCTCTGTTTAGAGAGTCAAAGTTTCGAACAACGTGTAAAGACTAAAGCTGCCCAAAGTAAAATGTTTCTACATCTGTAAATGAAAAGCCCATTGAGCAGTGAAGAAAAAACAGAATTGTAAATGAGAAAGTTGCTAAAACACTTTTCAGATTCAGCTTGCACCACATGAGTTTCTAAAATCATGCTAAGCAGTTTTACTCAAGAGGTTGTAGTGAGTTTCTGTGAGTTTGTAGTAACAGCTCTGAACTTAGGTGCAACTAAGCATAAGAACGAAGAAAGCGCAACACTTTGGAAACCTTCACAGTATTCTCTGTGGATAGAATCCCACACGTGCTAGTTTGTGAAATCTTGTTAAGTACTTTCTGCGGTTGCCCACATAAAGATGTTTCTAACATCTTTAAATGAAATGTTTGTTTTTGGCAATGCAGAACAACAGATTTTCAGTGCGATAGTGATGTTTTATGATCATGAACACATGTTTGAAACATACTAAGCATTAAAACGCTCAGTTTAGACGCGGCTTCCTGTGAACAGTAACACTCAGCTGTTAGTGCAACTACTCAATAGGAACAGAGCAGAAAAGCATGCGAGTGCTTAACATCTGTTTTAGGCTGTTTTGAGATGATAGTTGTGTAGCAAGTTATGATACCTAAGCATGCCCACATTCAAGAATGTTTCTAAAATCCTTAAATGAAGTGTTTTAGCAAAGTAAGAAGAAAAAGAGATTCCGCGAGTATTAGTAACTTTTAAGCTCTTGGAAACTTTGTTTTTGCGCATCCTCAGAATCAAACGCCTAGTTTTACGCTTTCCGTGTACCAGTAACACTCCTGTTAGTGGACAACAGAAGTAACTTTGACCAGAAAGAACGCCCCCACAAGTTGCTGAATTACCTTCTTTCTCTGTTAGAGAGATAGTTTGTGCTGAAGTTAGAACTAAAGCTTGACCACATATACAGATGTTCTACCAGCGGTAACTAAAAATGATTCAGCAAATGCACCAAAAGATATTTCAGTGAGATGCTAGTCTTGTGATCTTGAACATATGTTGTGACAGGTCGTGAGGGGCGTATAAACCTCGCGGAGCTTTCTGTGAAACATAATTAACATCTCTGTGAGTGGCAACTAAGCAAATGATGAGAATGCCAGACCACACATGCTGACAGACTCTTTCTTGTAGAGAATGATTTTCTTACAAGATAAGTCTGTGCAAAGTTAGGCGGTAAGCTTGGCCACACTTAAAGATGTTTCTAACATGTTTACTGAAAAGTTTTTGCAGTTTAGAGAAAAACAGATTCAGTGAGTGACAAGTTTATGGCCAGGCAACTGTAAGATTGAAAGTCTAAGCCTAAGTCGGAGTGTAGTTTATCGCTTCGTGTTACAGAAATCACTCTGTTAGGGCAACTAAGCAAGATGGACCAGAACGAAATTGTGGGCACGTGCTGGAAAATTTCTTTCCTCTGTTTAGCTAGTTGGTTCTGCACTTTTAGACTACAAGCTTGCCCACTATTAATATGTTTCTACCATGTGAAATGATATGTCATTTACGAAAATGCAGAATGGAATTTAATGGTATTTAGTAGTTTTAAAGTAATGAATTTATGTTTTGAGCTTCACAGGCATAAAACTATTAGTTTAAGCTGGCTTCTGTGAACAGTAACACTCTGTTAGTGCAACTAAGCAAATGAACGAAGGAAAGCCCACAAGTGCTGAAAACATTTTAATCTGTTACAGAAAGTGGGTTCAATGCACTTTTAGAAGACTAAAAAGTTGCCCATATTAAAAATGTTTTCCTAACATCTTAAATGAAATAATTTACAGCGAAGAAAACCACAATTCAGTGAGTTTATTAGAGTGTGATCATGAGCCTGTTTCAGGCTAAGTAAGCCTAAGACAACAGTTTAAGCTCCTGTGAAGCGGTTACACTCTATTGGTACGGCTTCAAGCAAATGAACAGAAAGAAAGCCCACAAGTGCACAGAAACCATTCTTTCTCTGTTAAGAGAATGACGTTTTGTAGAAAAAAATAAGACTAAAGCTCTCCCACATTAAAAGATGTTTCATCACATATGTTTGAGCTTCTAAGCATAAAGCGCTCAGTTTAGCGCTTTCTGTGAACAGTAAAACTCTGTTAGTGCAACTAAGA